>NC_059369.1:43905000-44182500 GCF_019703515.2 Myxocyprinus asiaticus
TGAAAGCAAGATGTGACCACAACGTTGCCATGGTCATGTTCTAGCAATGAGGACATGATCCATCCACAAACGATGTCTCCACGTGGGCAGTGCCCAGACACGTAAGACAGCGATCGTGGCCATCAGAAGCGGAGAGATAACGACCGCAACCAGGAATAACACACAAATGGAAAGACATCTTTAAAAAGATGTGTGCCGCTCTTTTAGAATATACTCTCTTTTTTCATTCTGCCAAAGTGCCCAGGGGGCGTTCTCTGCACTCCACGGTGCAGATGGGGAGAAACTGCTGAAATGCGCTATAAATCCAGCAGATTTGAGGTGTGTCTTTGGAGAGAAATTGAATTCCGTGCACTGAATACAACCACTCGGCTCCAAAGAGAAAATCTGAATGAGTGGTTGCGAGCCAGCTCCTTTTATACCCATATGTCTGGGGGAGTGGCATGCAAATTCCACTCGCCAATTCCCATTGGCCTTTTTTCAAAAAAGCAGAGGTGTTTGTGGTTCCCAAGAGTGACCCCTAGTGTCACTACATCGACACAATATCGAGTGAGTGACAGACAGGGAAGCTGTTGTCCCACAACCCACAAAAGTTTAACAAAAGAACCATCTAGGGTCAGAGCAGAGCGTAGATGGTCATGGATGGAACAAAGATTTCGTTTTCCAGTCAAATCAACGAGTGCCACCTGCAGACCTCAACACATGATGAGACCGAGTCTATCCACACTTTTGTATTCTGAATGAACACCATCTTCAGAGAATCATGCCAGCCCATAGAGGTTTCATCCAGTTCTGGAAGCTTAAACCTCTAATGGAGAGATACATTTTGATTGAACATTATATTTTTTCTTTGACAGGCAGAGTTGCAGTCATTTGAGAGTGTCAGACTAGTTCTTCTGCAATGGATTTCTGTCACTGAATACTGTTAAAAATTTACACCATGAAGAATTTTGGTACTTAAAGTGTGCTTAGCAATTCTTACTTTTAACATTTATATAAACAGTTGATTTTATATAAGGACTAAATTAAAAGGAACATTTGTAATATTCCGCCACTTTTAATGTCATCCTGTCTCACTTCAATGTTAATTTAATTTGTTTATTATTTTTCCATGGAACGCAGTGCATTCAGTGCATTAGTCACAGCTGAAGCTATTTGAGTTATAGCAAGACCACCTAGAGAGCACAAGCCAAGGCTGACTCCAACCAAAAGAGGCCTAGTATTATATCACATATCCATTTGTCTCTTTGCTCTGCTTTGAACTGAACAAGTAGATGAAAGTGTCACATGCTGTGCACAATCTCTATCAAATTCAACTAGGGGTGGGCGATATGACCAAAATCTTATATCACGATATGAGTAATTCTATATCACGATAACGATATATATTGCGATACAGTAATTTTTTTCTTGAAAACCAATACAAATTGGTTAACATAATAAATAACCATATTGTAATGCCTATTTCAGGAAATAGTCAGTGAAATAAATACTTCTTAAATGAAAACTACTTCCTCTTACATAATTTTATCTTTATTTAGAACTTGATGGACAAAGTAAAAAAATAAACACTCCGTTTTAATCAATTTTCAAATTATGCCACATTTCAGTCTGAAATGTTGTTGACCAGTTTTATTATAAACTTTCTGAAAAGAAACTGAAGATCTTTTCAAAGCAAAGTAACAAAGACAATATCACAAAATTTTTGTAGAAAATACACAACGAAAAAACACTTCTAGCAAAAAAAAAAAAAAAAAAAAAAAAAAAGATTAAAGACGGAATGAATGCGGAGAACATCATTTGGCTTCCAGAAAATTCTTTAGCATGCTTCATTTTAAGGTGTTAAAACAGATTGTTTGTATTACCACAAGTGATTATCGTTGTGCGACAGTTTGCACATAATTTGTGAACCAGGTGTCATATATGTTTTCATAACAAGCTCCCCATAATTTTCTTAACTTTTCTTTTGATCACATCAGCAACAATTCATCAAATGATGGAGACATACAGATGTGCGGTGTCCTCAAGCGCACCTCTGCATGTTAAAGAGATGATCCAGGTGTCTGGATCACAGTGACGCTGTCCCGGCAGAGTATGTCAGTCAGATCACGGTGGACTGCTGCATCTTCCTCGGTTGAGTGCTCAGAACCGGCCCACAAAATCAGAACTGCAAAGAATAAGCCACGAGTTTGTGGGCGCGTTTGCGCTGTTGCCTGATCAACATAATTTCTTTAGTGAATCTAGTGAATAACCGGCGAATTTATTCACCATTTTATTTCCTGAATGATAATATCCTGAAGAGACCAGCATAGTTTAACCAACAGGACCTTCTTTGTCTAGAGAATAGCATTGCTTTGTTGGTCTAGTAGCAGCTGGACCAGCACCAAACTAGCACTAACACAAACCAGCCTGGACCAGTTTATGCTGGTATATAAACTGGCTTTTTTTCTTTCTTTCTGGGATGTCTAACTTAACATAAACATCTGCTATTATGCAGGGCTCCAGACTGCGACTAAATGATTGCATTTTGTGACTATTTTTTCCTACCAGTGCAATAAAACTTTGCAAGAGGTCGCACTGGTACGACTACAGAGTTGGCCGACTCTCTGATTGTGCGCTGTCGTTTTTGTTGCACATGAGAAACATCAAACGGCAAACGTTCCAAATGCGAAAGGAAACAGCTCTACCCAGTTCAGTCAGCGCGGCTCAAGGCTAAATGGACAGATCAGCACAGAGAGTCGTGCATTTACACGTGGACTTTTCTCGAGTGCTCAGCCGCTGCGAGAAGCGTGGGCTGGGTCACGGATTCGGCTTTGATTATTTGCTCAAAACCTCTATGAAACCCATAATGTGTTGATGATTAAACTAGTTTAAAATCGTATTAAACGGACCCATTATTCTAAACAGCATTGAAAAGGAATAAAGGAGAACTGTACCATGAACAGACAGAAATTGTAAGGCTTTCAATCCACACATCACAGGTATTAATTATTTTTATTTTTTTACCATGAACTTGTATCAGTAGGCTATATCAATACATCAGGGTAATGAGGGAATACAATGTAATTTTGGGATGTGTTTTTCTTATGAAAAATGGCATAATTTGTTTTATGGTTGCTGTACACGTAATCATGGTTTTACTTTTACCTTTGGTTACTATGATATTATTGCAAATACCACAGTAAAAACTAAGGATACAATGGAACTTTCCTTCTGTTTAAAATAGTTTCTAATGCTCTATGATTGTAGAAAAAAACCTTTGTCTTCAGATGACTGTATTTTAACCGTGAAAGAAAACAAATTCCCACTGTCATACTGTGTCCTAACCAGATGCGATGCAACGCAATGCTGCGACACACGATAAAAGGAAACTTTTCCATGTTAATCAGAGATTTATCATAACCAGCTGCGACAGGGCATTCGATTTTTGGAATGGTTTCTAATTTCTGCGACATCACGCCAGGCAGCCCAGTAAAAATGGGTCTAAAATCCTTCTCATAACAGTATTAAAGTCGGGGTGACACTAGCCAGTTCAAAACAACTTTATTTTCACTGAAGATGTCACAGACCTACGGAATGTTGTGTTTGAGGTCTCATTCTTTTCAACCGGAGCTCTGTCATAGACACACACACACAGACACACACGCACACCGGCTCATGAGGTCTTTCTCTCTGCTTCCCTGTCACATGGAGATCATAGAAATAACATCAGAGTACGGCGTCAGTGCGTGAACATTAAAAATGGTAATAGACTGAATTTTGATGCGATTCATAAAGTAACTTTGCCCTGTGTATGTGTGTTGTGGTGAACAATCGGACCAAATGGCATTCCATGAGCCAGTTTATGGCAGAGCCCCTCCCTAACTGTCAAGACAAAGAAATGTTGCTCCATTTTGATTGGATTGTAGCCGGACCGACACAAACAAATGTCAAGCACAGCCATCAGATAAGCTGCTCAGACAACTGCCAGACAACCCTCACAAGGCAGGAAAGACCTTCCAACACTTGAAAAAGACTTCTCATTGGTCCATGAGTGGTTTCTTAGCAACCTCTCAAACCCCCCATCCTAAGGCCAGAGGTGAGAGGGACCATCACATTTTTCAAGAACTCTCAAAGCAGCATTAACATACCATGTGGCAAAAGCTGAAACAAAGAGGCCACAAAGACAAATCGTTACACACAAACTTTACTCCTAACATGGACACCAACTGCAATGCACATCCACTCCATGTTTGTTCATAGAACTGTTTATGTAAATTGTAGTTATTCAATCAGCACAATAGTTCACACAAACTGAACTAATATAATTATAATTGTAGTTATTTATCACACATTTGCCCATATACAGTGAAATTCTTCTTTTTTCAGTGTGCAGGGTCAGCCATGATACAGCACCCCTGGAGCAGATAGGGTCAAGGGCCTTGCTCAAGGGCCCAACAGTGGCATCTTGGTGGTGCTGGGGCTTGAACCCCCAACCTTCTGATGAGTAACCCAAAGCCTTAACCGCTGAACCACCACACTGCTGGTATAAATTAATGCATGTGTAATATTTAATCTTTCAGTATCAGGTTTGGTCTCTATATCTTCAGAAAAATGCCAAGAGTATTTTTGAAGAGGTTTGGAAAAGGAACACAGATGCACAATGTCTTTAAGGTTTCATCTCTGCATGATGAAACCTTAAAGACATTGTGCATCTGTGTGTTCCAGATGTTGAATCTTGCACCGACATAAGGGCTGTATATCTGCATGTTTCAGACTGCAAGAACCCTCTCTGTGCCTCCAGGAGATCAGCATTCATCAGCTCCTTCATGTCCAAGGCTGTTGAAACAGAATCCAGCAACTTCATCACTGTAAAGTGGCCCTGAGCCCCAGTAGAAGACGTTGCTATAACTGAGCTCATCAATCGATCAAGGAGAACGTAAATATCACTACTTAACCTCTTTCCGGAGACCTTGGAATTAGTGTATACCATCAGTTTATGATTTTCTAATGTTCATTAGATTGCACAACCTGTGTATCAAATATCTTGCAAATAATCTTTGAGTTATTTGTTTAAATGGAAATAAGGTTTTCACCTTATCAATTAACAGAGAAACATCAATTTATCTTTCCATAAGACAATAGTCACACTTTGCCATTGCTACATCCATTTCAACCACTTGCATCTTTCCATCCTATGCACTTTTATTTACCTATTCATTTATTTGATCTTTTAGCATATTAGTACCATTTTGTAGTATTTGTTAGTTATTCTTGTTTATCTTTTTGTGAATAAAATTTTTTATATTACAACTGTGTGTTCCTTGTGTTGATGAAACAGAAGAGCTCTAAAGGGTTAGGCTGCTCTCGAATCCTTCAGATTATTCAGATGACCAACTCCCTCTAATTTACATAATTTTAATTTATTGAATGGTCCAGTTAGATCATTCTTTTACTGTTAAGGTGAAACTCCTTAGCTCCTTGCCCCGAGGATGGAGGGAGGGGCTGTCTGATATTAATAATCACACACACATACACCTTAAGTGAGGTGTGATCAAAAATCACCACATACTTTGGTGTCTTGTGTGAGGCCCAGTTCATTTCAGTTGGTGCCAGGGTGATTCTCATACAGTGTGATCGTGTACTATCCCCTTGAGGTTTGTCGTAGAAAGTGTATGTCCATATACAGCTTCAGTGGGAAAATTAGGTAAGTTCAATAAACAGACTGTTTCATCTGACTGTTGTAACCTCTGCTTTTATTGTCATTTGTAATCATTTTAGTGTATGAATATTGTGGTATCTTGTCGCATCTGGTTAGGAAGTTGGAAAGACCTTTAAGGACACATCATGCCGATATGGCGGACAAACTATTATCTTTTTTCAGAAGAAGGCTCAAGAAATTCAGTCACCAGCTCAGGTACTCAGCAGAAGCATAACACACAATCACAAATTGCACTTGGCATCTTATAAAGTTTCATATCGTGTTGCCAAAGAAAAAGCGCCCCACACAATTGCAGAGAGATTAATATTACCTGCTGCACTAGACATAGTTAATACAGTTCTGGATGAAAAGGCATCTGAAAAGCTAAAATGAATTCCTCTTAGTGACAATACTGTGTCACGTCGAATTGGTGGTATTGCCCAAAATTTGGAAGAACAGCTTATAGTGAGACTGGAGTCAACAAAGGATTTTGCTATTCAGCTGGACGAGAGCACTGACATTGCATCAAGCGCTATGTTATTGGTTTATGTTTGGTACCTTTGGCAAGGTGAATTTGTTGAAGATCTTCTGTGCTACCTAACATTGCCTTCCAGCACTTCAGAAGCACATATTTTTGAAGAGTTAAATGCTTTCATTGCAAAGGCATCACCAGTGAAGGGGCAGCCAACATCACTGGCAAAAATAGCGGAGTTGTCAGAAGGATTAAGGACGCAGCAGGACAGAACATTGTTTGTAATCATTGTTTTATTCATCGTGAAGCTTTGGCATCAAAAGGAATCCCACCTGAGCTTGACGTGGTGATGAGAGACATTGTTAAAGTTGTGAACTACATTAAAGGTAGTGCACTTAATAGCCGACTATTCGAGGCCCTGTGTACTGAAATGGGAGCAGAGCACACACATTTACTCTTTCATACAGAAAGACCCCAAGCTACTATATGTTCCCGACAATGATGAAATACATTGAAGAAAATGGTGTGTCAAAGAAATCGGTTGCTGGCCTGACGCGCCTCATTCAGTCACATCTGAATGCACTGATTGGGAATTTCTCTCACTACTTTCCCCAGGAGAAGTTCAGTGAATTAAAATACAAACGGTGGGTGAAAAATCCCTTTGACTTTGAAACCCCAGATTCAATCACTGAACTAAATTTAACTCCTGAAGAAGAATCAGAAATGCTGCAAATAACCTGTGACCGCACACTGAAAACTCATCACAAAACAGAAAAATTGTCTTCATTCTGGATTGTCCTCTCCACAGAGTATCCCATGCTGAGCAAAGCAAGCATTTCATTGCTACTGCCCTTCACAACCAGTAGCGGTTCTAGCTTGTATGGCGCCCTGGGTGAAACCCGCTTCAACACGCCCCCAAAGTTGTTGACTGGGGTGGTGTCTGTGTGGGTGCCTTGTGCCGCCGCCCCCCGCAAGATGCCGCCCTGGGCAATTGCCCATGTCACCCATGCCTAAATCTGCCACTGTTAACAACTACCTATAAGTGTGAAACTGGATTCTCAGTTTTAACCAAAATGAAGACGAAACAAACCGAACGTCCTGTCGTCCTTCGAACCGGCTTGGGACCAGATTATGCAGAATAAGAAGGCCCACCCTTCTCATTAAGTAAGTTATATACATATACATACACATACACACACACACACACACACACACACACACACACACACACATATATATATATATATATATATATATATATATATATATATATATATATATATATATATATATATGGAGGATTTTTTGATGAGAACTCTTTGAAGTAGTAAGAAATTTTTTTTCAAATTGCAATAGTAATTTTTCACGTTATTAATGTCCTGACTATACATTGTGATCAGTTGAATGCCACTTTGGTGAATAAAAGTACCAATTTATTTCCATAAGAGCAAAATCTGTACATTATTCCAAACTTTTGGCCGCCAGTGTATGTATATTAGTATTCTTATTGCTTGACTTAATTGCATGTAACATTTTAAGTGGTGGTTGTGTATATGGGTCGTGTCAATTTAAAAAGAAAAGAAAGCTAATTTAGAACCTGTTGGGAAATACCAGTAAATCAACTCTTGCAATTTCCCGGAATAAGAAGTTGTAACATTATCAGAAAAGTTCTGTTTTGATGCTTCGGTTTGAGCACGTATGAGGTCAAGAAGCGCTGAAGTGAGAAGTTTGCTTTTGGCCATATCAAAAAGTTCTGACGAAGATAGTGCAGTTACTCCGCACCGTTTAAAGTCTGTGATTTGAGAGTCAAAACAATGTTGTCAAATTGGACACACTGTGAAAGTAAAGCCATTCTCTTCATCCAAGCCGATGATGTCATTTGTCGACAGCTTACAGGAACAGTAAATGATTCTGTTACATTTGATACACTGCAAAAAAATAATTTTTGTCTTGCTTTCCTGTAAAGTTATCTAAACATTCTTAAAATGTGATTTATTTACTTGTCAAACAAATTGGCATAAGATATTAAGTCTTGTTTTAAGAGAAATCTGACAAAATTGAGTGAACTTTAGACTTAAATCAAGAATACAATCAGCTAATGGGGTAAAGAAAATAAACTTGTGTTCTATTTGAATTAAGTTTATTTTTCTAACCCTAATTCAGTTAGATTTCTCTCAAAACAAAACTTAAACTCCTATGCCAGTTTGCTTGTTAAGTAAATTAATCATGTTTTAAGTATGTTCAGATATTTTTACTGGAAAACAAGACAAAAATACTTGTCTTGCAAATCATTTAAGCCAGAACCACAATTTAACTGGTTTCAAGAGTGAAAGTTGCTACTGTCATAATATAATTTTCATAAGAACTGCTATTGGTCTTCTTTATTGCATAAATTACATACTAAATTATGATTGTTATTTTTCACATCTATACATCAATCTATAGCCCCCTTTGCACTGCAAAGACAGTGTTGTGTTTTGTAATGATTCCCATTCACAGCTAACAGAAAACAAGGTGCATGCTGATTGTCATGAGAGTAAAAGGTAGAATGAAAGCCTCAAATCTAACCAAAAAATAAAAAATAAAAGAGAGAGGAGAGAGAGAGAGAGAGAGAGAGAGAGAGAGAGAGAGAGAGGTATCAGGTGAGTAGCTTGCCCTTTTTTAGCCAATCAGAAAACCCTCTCTCTGCCTCTTGTGAATTTAGGTTTGCTGACATCGGAGTGGCTAACTTGTCTAAGGAGGGCAGAATTTTGGAAAGGATGTGTGGTTGAAGTGATGGGTATGATGTAATTCAGTGGCCATGTTTAGGAAAAATTAGCAAAAAGGTCTGAAATTGCTTACTGTGCCTTTAACACTTTATTTTACTACCTTGCAAGCACTGATATTTCCTTCAGGAAAGTCTAGTTTCTTCCATTTATTTAGCTTCACAGACCTACAATATCCATCTGCCAATCAGCATCAGCTTGTGTTAAGTCACAGATCCAGACCAATGACCAATTCTTGTTTTCCTCTTTGGGCACACTACGGCAGTGGAAGATCAGATTTTGGTCTGCACAGACACATTGTATGAGGTTAGATTAATCATTTATGAAAATGAATCTAATCTCATAATTTACACTTTTGCTTTAGGGAGACGAGAATTGTATTACAGCAGTGCGATACTTCATGTGAATTAATTCTACCATGGCTATCTATTGAGATATAAAGTAATAGCTGATATTTGAGCATATGATATACAAATTCCATTAGGCCTGTGGTTTGAGAAAACATGCTACATATATAAAAACCGTACCTACACCTGTCCAATTGCGCACTTCTTGGGGTTTGCCGTGATTCCCGCTCGTCGCAGCGACCTCAGAACTGCCCTCAGATGCTGCATATGCCACTGCCAATCGTGACGGTATATGATGATGTCATCCAGATCCAGATAGGCAGAGGTGTAAGCCGAGTGTAGTCTGAAAACTAGGTCCATAAGGTGCTGAAACGTAGCCGGGGCCCAGGACAAGCCAAACGGAAGTGTCACGGATTGGTGTAAGCCAAACGGTGTGGAGAAGGCAGTTTTTTTGTGGGACATTGCATTAAGGGGATCTGACAATAACCCTTTGTCAAATCTAGCATCGAATAAAAGCAAGCTGTGCCCAACCAGTCGAGCAGTTCATCAATACGAGGCATTGGGTATGTGTCAAATTTAGATACCGGGGAGATTTTTCTTAAATCCACGCAGAACTGAACCGACCCATCGCTCTTAGGGACTAGAACGACCAGGCTGGACCAATCACTGTGGGATTCTTCTATTACCCCCATATCGAGCATTGCATCTAATTCATCCCAAAATACTTTTTTCTTGTGCTCGGGAAACCGGTAGGGATGGCTACGTACCACTACCCCGGGTGTAGTTTCGATGTGGTGCTGTATGAGGTTTGTACAACCAGGCAGAGGCAAGAACACACCTGCAAATTCTTTCTGCAACTTGGCAACCCCTGTGACTTGAGACGGTAAGAGGTGGTCTCCACAAGTTACCGGAGTGACATGATTGGCTTTTACGTTCACCTCTGCCACGAGCACCGCCCTCTCTGGAACTACTGTTGCCAACGTCACAGGGACTACCTCCCTCCATAATTTCAGGAGGTTTAGATGGTATATTTGATGTGTGTCGCCTCTATCTGTTCGTTTTACCTCATAATCAAATCTCCCACTCGTCGTGTGACCTCAAAGGGCCCTTGCCACTTAGTGAGTAATTTGGAGCTCGATGTTGGGAGTAATACAAGCACTTTATATCCCGGTGTGAATTCCCGTAGGCAAGTGCCCGTCATACAGTCGTCTTTGTTGTTCCTGAGCTTGGAGCAAATTCGTAGTTGGCCCTGGCTCTGCCTCCCCAGCCTGCGCATCGCACATCTCACATCTAATAATTTTCTCGCAGGACCCATCCACACATATTCCTTTTAATAGAGTCTCAAATTCTGGCCAATTAGTCATTAGGTGAGGCAGGAACTAACCGGGGTGTGTCCGGGGTCGCGGCCGGGGCTTTCTCCCAGTGCAGTAAGCCCTGGATTGCCTGCCGGTCCTCTGCTTGAGCCCAAAGCACCTCCTGGAATTGGTGATTCTGGTCCTGGCGCAGCTCAAGTATGGCCTGATGTTGAGCATGATGCATGCTGGCAAGGGACTGGATAACTTCCGCCAATGGTGAGGACTCCATGCCTACGTATATTTCCTTCAAATTCCTGGGTTTCAGCACCAGTGTAACAGGGTTCATTTGTAGGGTACAGGAGGAAACGGGAAATGTGACTTCAACTCAGAAAGGTCAGTCTTTAATAAGAACTCAAAATAGCTTTCCAGCATTTAATACACAGACTTTGTGCGACTCTCTCTCCCAGTCTCTGGCATGGTGCCTCCATATATTGCTCTCCCCATTGCACACTGCAATCAGAAACAGCTGTTAGACATATAGAGCTCAGGAGTGTACACCCTTACCGCTTTCTCTCTCTCTCTGGATGAATGCTCCACCACGCCCCCACCTCCACACACTGTAACTTCTCACTCTTTACATGTTTACAAGATACAGTTTTCCACAAAAAGCAGGCACCGGCACCTGCCACCACAATTTATCTCTCATAAATGCAATAGCCTGCAGAGCGTTCAGGAAAAGGAATTCATATATGAGAGCACAAGTTTTGCGAGAGAACGTAAAATAATTAGCGAGAGAATGCAAAGTTTTGCAAGAGAACGCAAAATAATTAGCAAGAGAATACAAAGTTTTGCAAGAGAATGCAAAATAATTTGCGAGAGAACACAAAATACTTTGCAAGAAAACGCATAGTTTCTCAGGGGAACGCAAAAGTTTTGCGAGTGCATGCAAAGCTTGACGGGGGAATGCGAAGTTTTGCGAGAGAATGCAAAAGAATTTTCTTATTTTTTTCCCATGCCACTAATTTTTTCCCAAAACCTTGGCCCTTTAGGGGCTCCGTAACTATCAGCTTGTGTGTGTGGCAGTGTTGTAGTACTCGAGATTGGTCTTGAAAGTCACGGTCTTGTCTCGGTCTCAGACAAAGAGGACTCTGGATTTTATTTCAAGACCAGTCAAGACCACAATTGCGGGGATATCACTAAATTGCCTGTGCATTGTCTGATTTATTTGTTAACATCATTACTGTGATTGGATGTAAAACTTACTGCTTCAAATGCAAGCAATAACTTGACTCATTTCTAATTAGAATTTTTTGTTACTGTTAGCGGCTGTCACCCATCCCCATCCCCCTTCACACGCACTCCAAGAAAGTGAATGTGGGAGACAGGAGAAGAAACTGTGGCTGTCTAAGAGATGCCAGCCAAATCTTCTGTAATACAATCTGGCTACCTAAACCAGTGTTTCCCAACCACCGTGCCCACTAGTGGAAAATTATCAAATTCATCAAAATAAATAAAAATTTTTTTTTTTTTTCGGTATTTTAGTGAAGGCATAGAGATGGTTGAAGAGTTTTAAAGTTGCCAATTCAGTATATTTTCCATTACAAAGTATTCTATGCAACCAGTTTAAATATTTTGTCCATCATAACATTATTGTTCTAACAAACTCTAGTCCGCTGTCAAACGCAACTCCTCACATGCCCACAAAATGATGCTTCATCATCACAATCATAGTAAAAACATTCAGTCAGTGAACCAAATGAATGAATAGAATACAACAGGTGTATTGTTTTACTCAAAGACTAAAAGGTGTTTATTTGTGCACAGCATAGAGTTACAGATGTGTTCAGATTATGAACAGATGTGGCTTACTTGTCACGTTTCTCTCACGAAACATAAAAAGAATATGAGAAACTGTTACATACGATTACTAAAAGCAAATTATCCTGTTTTTTTAAACAAGTCCAAAAACACAGTGATTCGATGTGTAGATTCTGAGGTACTGTAATCTTCACTGAGCGCATTTGACATCTGAACCAGTGAATGGAGGCTGGGCAGCTGCTCTCGGGTCCTGTTGCCTGCCACATCCAACCCCTGTCAGTGCAACTTATGTGCTTTTATTTTTCTCTCTATCAACAACACGATTTTGACCCGGTGCGACTTATAGTCAGGTGTGACTTTATTTCCGGAAAATACAGTAAATAAATAAATAAAATTAAAATGTATTTGCTGTGCCATTGCAAGAATTAATTTACAAGAACAAATCTACAAATTGGAAATGACACAAATTTGTTGGTTTTTCATTATCCAGTTAGCGCTCTTGGCATCTGTGACCTCATTATACAGCGTACCTATGTTACTTGCGTTTTTGACATTATGAGTTCATGCTACTAAGACAGACAGAAAACATGGACAAGTTCTTGCATCAGAAAAAGTGTGCCTTGGTTGAAAAAAAGTTGGGAAACCTAAACGGACCTAAACCACAAAGAGTTAATCTGCAAAAAAGCGTCCAAAAGAAAACACAAAGCAGTATATAAATTCTGCAATGCAATGCTTACTGAGACGGCTGGGACCACGTCAAACTTTTATCGGCACTTAGAAAGGAAGCATAAAGAAAGGTAAGCTAAGTGTAAGTGATGCTAGCAAAGCTAGCCAACTAACGTTAGCAATCTGCCTCTTGCTGCATTCCATTCAACTCGGAAAGTTACTATATTGTTTAAGACAGAGAAAAGTGAAGACTTACGTATTGAATAATTGTTTGTTATATTCTGTACTTGATGGTTTCTAGGGGAAGAGTCATCCAGAAAACCTGGTGCGATGCTTGCACAAAAATTTTATTGTTTTAGGTGGATGGTAAAACTTGGAAAAGGAGTGATGAATAAAGATGGTTAAGTTGATTTCAGCTACTTAGTTTGTATTTGTTTGTTCATGGAAAACAAAGGAAAATTCACACACATAAAATTCACCTCTGCAATGCCTTTTGATTATTTTATCAAGATATTTCTCATGGTACGCTGATACACACACACACACACACACACACACACACACATATATATATATATGGCAATAAAAGAGGTGAATTGTTTTCTGTGGGTGTTTTTATGGGAATGTGGATCTTTCAGATCAGTTTGAGGAGTGCCTATGGTTTGCATGTTCCACATTTTATCATAAGTGTGTCATGCAGTGTTGGATTCGCACTGGTCTGGTCTGGTTTTGGTCTTGACCTGTCTCGCCCTGCCTTGGTCTTGGTCTCGACTTGGTCTCGGTTTAGGTGGTCTTGACTACAACACTGGTGTGTGGTGCAACGTTTGGTGACTCAGAGCTGTAAATGTAATATTTAAAGACTGTGCAGATCAGTCTAGATAGACTACAACCTTAATCCAATCAAAGTTTTATGTGCCCATTTTGTACCACTAAATACTGAAACTTTCACACATTTACAAACCCAACGGTCAAAGCTGGCAACATACAGTCAACCTAAAATGTGTATGGACACTTAAAACACAAAATATCAAACCAAGTGGCATCTGCAAACAAATGATACTAGACCTTTTCTCAAAACTAAGTCGACTTTTCTGCAATTGTCATTTTTGCCATTACTTTTAACTGGTGTTTTAAATTGTAACTGGTCCAAGAGAAATCCATATGTTTGTATTCTCTGTCATACACAGTACCATGATAGACTAAGTACACAGGGAATGAAATTGATTAATGCTGATTTCCCTGATTACAGACACAATGACTGCCAACTCGACTGTGTCACTAAAAGACTGACGGATTGTGTTGCTAACCGCCTGTGAGAGACGCCTGACCGCTAAGGTCAAGTGGGTTTTTGGGACATAAGAAAGTTGTCGCTTTCAATTTATAAACAAATAAAATCCATGCTTTTGTGTTGTCAATAAAAACTACCCACATACCAAACTCACGGCCTCCTGCTAGACATAATTTGCTAAGTATATAGGCATAAAAATGGCATACACTATAATTATGACAAAATATCAAGGAGTATCACATTAATGAAATAAAGGAATTCAAATTGTTATGCTCGTGAATGCACTCTGCATGAGGCTGATTTTAAGCACTTCATTATCCATTTCCATTAGCAGGCTGATTGTGTTTCCATGTATCAATGTGATTGTCACAGTGAGAATAAGGCCAGTCTGTAAGTGTGAATTGCTAGTATGTGTGTAGGCAGCCAGTTATGAACTGATTACAGGGAGAATTTGAGCTAAATTGCTGCAAAGTGTCAGTCTGACCTGTAAAACCCTCATCTAATCCTACAAACACAGACAAAAGGAGATTGATAAACTCTGTTCCAAAGCCTAGCCTTGCAGTCCACTGCCTAGGCTGCTGTCTTCTAAGGCAGCATCCCAACGTGAGCAGCACATCTGCCACCACACAAATAGCACTACTCATGTGAAGCACATAGGAGACTCGACTTGATTTCAAAAGAGTTTGGTGTTAGCATGTTGCTAAGCTAACAACATGACACTCTCTTTTGAGCATAAAAATAAATAGCACAAACAAATATTGGGTAAAATGATCCAAAATAACTTCCATTTCCAGCACATCTCAAATTCTGTATTGTGTTTAATAGAATTCTGTGCTGGTAATGACGCTTATGGAAGTTACACGTTTAACGATTTGGAAAAATAATGTCTGACTCCTTTGTCTTGCAAAGGCTAATTTCATAGCTAACATTTTATGCATCCTAAATACACATAGTTAAATAATATTTTCACACCTTTTTGCATAATTTGTCAAAATAACAGCTTGATTGGAAATAAAGTAAAATAAAAAAATATTCTGCTCACGAGTGATATTTCCCTTGATTTTTCTTTGTTTTGTCTCATATTTTATCTCAAGCATGCTCTTCACTGCTACTTTTGTCCACTTGTTTAACAAGTACACTACCTTTTGAAAAACTTTATTAGGGCCATAATACTTTGGTCATACTTAAATAATAATAATAATAATAATAATAATAATTGATATAAATAATTTCCATATAATAGATATTGAAATGGTTTATGTTTATTTCACTCTTTGTTTACATTATCATAGTCTTAAACATTTAATAATTTGCATTTTTTTCATGGTTTATTATTGAAGGTTTGGAACCAGGCTAAAACAAAAAATTATATAGATAAAAGGTATTTGAAAAGAACCAAAAATAAATGATGAAAGCCTTGTGAATAAGTTAGTAAGTTTTAGTATGACCTTCATATAACTAAAAGAAAAAGTTGAAATCTGTTGTTTAGATTAAAATCAATCCCTGAGACATGTAAACGCCCTAAGTTGAAAAAACACCCATTTATAATCAACATTTCACTCTACTTGTCTGCAATCTTTAAATACACTTTTTCACTGAGCTCGTCCCAATGCATTTTAGATTGCCTTTTCACAATCGACAAGAGATGCTGCCTACCATAATGAGGTATCTTAGAAGCCATCTTAAAGGGCCGATCACACCAAATGCATCCTTTTTCTTAAAAAAAGCTAAACATAGCACCACAAATAGAGCAAAAAGCAAGTGTCACGAGAAACGTTTTTAACAGCTCTTCTTTTAAACTTAAGCGTGCCGGCACAAGACGCTGAAAAAACACTGAGATGTGGCGCAACGGTCAAAGACATCCATCTAGTGCATGACTAAAAAGGAAAACACTTGAAAAATTACGTGAATCGACACAATAATGCATTCGGTGTGAACAGCCTCTAAGATTGCTATCTACCTTTTGTCATGCCTTAAAGGTGATTGTGTTTAATTTTATCTATGTTAAAATACTCATATTCCATTTAAATATACAGATACATCTATAAGGAAGCCATTTGTAGGTTGATTCCCACAAAAGTGTTAAAAACTGTGGCACTTTCAAAATACTGCTCTGTTTGCGCAGCCCAACACAGCATTGACTCAACCAATGGTGCAAGTTTGGGGCGGGACTATCTGTTTGAAAACAATCATTATATGTACAATGACTTTTGGTGACGCTAGTAATTACACACCCACATTAAAGGGTAGGCAGATTACTGGGTTATGGAAGAAATAATTAAATGAACTAGACCAGAATGAAAGAGAAAATATTTCAAAAGCAAAACCACACTGTAGACATCAAAGAGCAGTATCACAAAAATGATACAGTATGGAAGATACAAAGTACAAAGACTTGTTACACTTTAAGCAGCAAGGAGAAATAGGGCAGTTTCATAGCTACTCACTATTACAGAATGCTACAGCAGACAGGTCAGCTCGTCCTTAACCATAGATATCCAAGTGTGTAAGTAGTAGAAAGAGAGAGAGAGAGAGAGAGAAAGAGAGAGCTGAACCACTTAAAGAACTAAGAAACTCCACTTGCATTTAAAGCAACTTGCTCTCTCTCTCTCTCTCTCTCTCTCTCTCTCTCTCTCTCTCTCTCTCTCTCTCTCTCTCTCTCTCTTTATCTCTGATTTACAACCAAATTGGGAGGGGGATTGTGGTAGGGTGGAGACAGGAGGTCCCGGTAGTTTGATATGTTGCCATGGAAACAGGAGAAGAGCCAAACAAGGAGTAAAAGAAAAGAGAAAAATCTCAGATCTCAGTCCTCAGACATTACACACACACACACACACACACACACGTAAAGACTGAACACTAGTGTCATTTTCAGTTACTGAAGAAAGATTGTAATCTGTTTAGTTCACAGATGTATTCTGGTGTGTTCTGTATTGAGATGAGTAAAAGGCAAGTATTTAACTATTTACTATTCTAACTATTAACACAGTCGAGAACTCCATCCAGAATAGTAGTTTTTTTTTTTTTTTTTTTTTCTCTCCCTCTTTTGTTTATGTAATACTAATAGAGTACTGTTTGCATATTCGGTATATGATAGCTGCCTGAATATGAAAGCCACACCACCTCATTATCATATAGGAAAAAGTAGATTACTATTTAAAATTGAACAAAATGAAAGAATAAATATGGGAATAAAAAAATAAAAAAATCTAAGAAGACAAGGGAATTAATGAGAATAAATTAGATTTTCATAAATATAATACAAATAACAAGTATAAAGTAATTAAATGGAAAGATAAATAAATTGGGGGTGTGGGGGGGGGGACGAAGAAAACAGGGAAAAACAATAAATAAATGTCATATGATATTCATAAATCTATAAATGAATAAAAATAAATATAAAATATATAAATAAACAAATCTGAAAACAAACATGTAAATAAATAAGAATAAATCAATGCACTAACTTATAAATACCAAGTTATAAACTTGGTTATAAATATAGAAATGAAAACATGAAAATAAATAAATAAAAGAAAAAACATCAAATAAAAAAAAATCTAAGAAAACACAGAAATTAATAAAAATAAATAAATGGCATAAATAAGATATTCATACATACAGAAAAGAATAAAAGTAATAGAATACTGGAAATAAATTCAGGACAATGTTTAAGCTGAAAGACATTTATCATATTAATGTATTTATTTATTTACTTATTGCAGGATCAGTTATCCTTAGATGATAGTTATGATGACAGTCGTATTTTAAGCATTACTGGATTTGAAAAAGAAAATAATTAGAGCTTATTAAAATAACATTGGCTACAATGCATTGAGAATTAATTACAATGAGCTTTTCAGTCAAGGTATTATTATGGTATTTGGACATGTTATCATGGTAATACCGTGGATTATGGACATTTCCAAGATGGTAATACCAGGGTATTTGTTGAAGTGTCTTGTTACTATTGCATATGAATATGGTAATCATGCATATCATTGTATTATCATCTGATACTATTACTATATCATGGTACCACCAATGTATTTTCAAGTAAGGGAATCAACAGTCTGCAGTAAACAACATGGGTTTAGACACTGTGAAAGGTTTTGAAAGGATGGGGCAGGACTAAATCTACATACTGAAGCAGCCATTATGGAAGCTGCATGGGCTGTTCAGACACGCATGAATGAGTGTTTAAACAAGGGAATGGCAAACCACAGTCACAAGGTGCTCTTGATGGCCTACTGCCTTTATGGTGAGAACACTCTTTGCCTGAAAGCATGCATAAATGTGTAAGTTTTTATGCTTGATGATGAATATGATGCACAATCAATTTCACTTTGGGGAAATGTTAATGCGTTATTTGTGTAAAACTGCTAAATATCCATGTACTGTTTTCTGCTGTATAATTGAAACCTTCACACCCCACTAATTTCAATAAAAATACAGAGGAGTTCAAGGTTGCTGAGTAACCAGGACACTCACTTAATTAATGGATTTCACAAGACATTACTTGTCTAATGTTTTTTTTTTTTTCTTTTTTTCTTTATCCTTTTTCTGTAAGTGGGCTGAAAACATGAAATTCCAAGTAGTTTCAAATCAGTTAAATTCTAGAATTATTAAACAGTTTTTATGACATCACTGATTGAGAAATTATATGGAAAAGTTGTACTTTAAAAAAATGATCTTTGTCATACCATTGAAAGGACCATTTAAAATGTACTAGTGAAGACAAAAAGGAGATTACAAAGGGTAAACTTAAAAGAAATGGTGACCAGTTACAGGACCTAAAATATAAATATATTGTTCCCTGTCAAAAGCTACATTTAATGCTGCGCTTGATTAAGAGCTTATGGGAACGTCTTTAGAAGTGACCAGCTGTGAATATGTGTGCAACACGTCAATGAAATTGACTAGAACCTTTGTAGACTCTGTTGGTGACATCATCAAAATGCGCCAGTACCAGGGGCTATAAATAGATGTGCCACAGGTGCATCATCAGGTCTTTTGTCTTCAGACCACTCTGTGTTATGTTTGTGCTTCTACAGCCTCTCAGCTCTCTATTTTTCATCTGATAGGAGTTAGATTTGTCAGACAGTGTGCAGAAAACTTTCTCTTTCTCTGTCATTCAAGTGTGGAAAAGACAAAAGAAAGAAAAAATGAGCGATCAACAAAGCAAACGGTGTGTGTTTCCATGCTTACATCCTATGGCTGAATCGGACACACACCAGTTTTGTTTTGTTTATTTGTGGGAAGAGCACGCTGCTCTTGCGTTGGAGCGAGGCGAGTGTGAGCATTGTGAGCTGTTCACAGAGAAGACACTGCGCGCTCATCTCGCTTACTTCCAAGAGCCAGCACCCACCATTCCTTTGTGGGGCTCGCGTATGGATCTGGCTGAGGAGCGAGAGATGGGTCCGTCCCTCGCTCTCTCTCCAGATCCAGTTTGTCCCTCGCGTGATCTCGAAGTGCACCCCTGCGCCTCTTCGGTTCATGAGGGGGACGATGAATCTCTTGGGTCTGCGGACTTTGAGTTGCGTACCTCTGAACATTCCTCACGTGATGATAAAGTGGTTGAGGAATTACTTGAGGTGGTTACTCGTGCAGTGGCCAGATTACAACTAGACTGGCCACGCGAACAAGAGACCCCCAAACGATCGAAACTAGAAGACAGATTTCTGTCTGGTGGCCAGGGGAATGGAACACAAAATGAGTCTCTCCCCTTCTTTGAAGATCTCCATGACAAGTTAACTTGTTCATGGGGGAAACCTTATACTTCCTGTATCTTTGTGCCTTCGACGTCGACATATTCGACTATCGTGGGTGCTAAGGCACGGAGGTATACAATGATGCCACAGGTAGAAGAGACGCACGTGGGCTATCTCTCGCCTGGTTCAACATCATCATTAAAAAGACCAACTCTCCCCACAAAGCCGTGTAGAACCGACTCAATGCTTGTGGGGAAAGTTTATCAAGTAGCAGGTCAGGCTGGTGCTGCGCTACACACCATGGCGGTGTTACAGGCATACCAAGCTGATCTGTTGAAGGACCTGAGTGCGGATAGTACAATCGACGAGGAAGCATTCTCAGAGCTTCGTCGAGCCACACATTTATCTCTCCATGCAACCAAGCAGAGGGCTCATGCTATCGGCCATTCAATGGCTGCTTTGGTCAGCACGGAAAGGCATCTGTGGCTAAACCTCACTGGCATCAAGGATAAGGACAGAGTATTCCTACTTGATGCCACGGTCTCACCTTCCGGCCTGTTTGACGACTCGGTGAATACAGTCGTCACAAGGTTCCGGAAGGTGAAAACACGAGGAAGCCTTTGTGCAATTCCTTCCTCGCTGCATTCAGGGGGAGGGGCTACCGGCCACCCAGCCTCGCCCTGGTCCTTCTAGAAGAGGCTCAAAAACAAAGTGTGGCGAGTCGCGCTCCCCCTTGTAAAGATTGGGGACTGGCTCGTTGCCCTCAGCAGCCTCCAAAGCAAGACCTCAGGACCATTATTTCCAAAAAGAAGAAGTCCTGGCAGTCTTGCACTCAGCATTGTGGGGGTAGCCCCCCTTGGGACGGGGTGCACAAAACATCTACCCGCTCCTTCCCGACACTCCCACAAAACCTCTCCATCCCCATCACCTCTGGTGTTTTGGGGGGCAGCGGTTTCCAGCTAAATGTTGAGTGTTCCGATGCTTCCTGTTTTCGCCCAGAACATGGAACACCCAACATCCCCTCAACGGGAAGTATCAAAGTTGGTATCCTTTTCAGAGAACCTGGCAGCGTGGAAGCTACTGCCAGGTATTTCTATGTGGGTTCTAAAGACAGTAGAAAAGGGCTACAGAATTCAATTCGTTCGCCATCCTCCATGTTTCAACGGCGTGGTCCCCACTACCGTGAAACCGGAACAAGCACATTTACTGTCACAAGAGCTGTAATCTCTTCTGGTCAAGGGGCCTATAGAACATGTTCCCCTTCCAGAGAGAGAGTCAGGTTACTACAGCAGATACTTCCTGGTTCCCAAGAAGGATGGAGGATTGTGTCCGATTTTAGATCTTCAAGGCTTGAACCGCTCAGTCAAGGCATTCAAGTTCAAGATGCTAACTGTCAAGACGATCGTGTCACAAATTCAACATCGCGATTGGTTAGTCACGGTTGATCTCATGGACGCATACTTTCATATAGAAATACTGCCACAACACAGGAAGGTCCTGAGGTTTGCTTTTGGGGGGAAAGCTTACCAATATTGGGTTGTTCCATTCAGCTTAGCCTTATCACCTCACATATACACAAAGTGCATGGATGCAGCACCAGCTCCATTGTGACTTCAGGGCATCCGCATTTTGAATTACATAGATGACTGGCTGATACTAGCACAATCACAAGAACTGGCATTACAGCACAGAAATGTCGTCTTAGCTCATCTAGTTTCTCTGGGGTTGAGACTCAATGACAAGAAAAGCTTTCTTTCTCCTGCTCAGAGAACGACATATTTAGGGATTGTATGGAATTCGATCACGATGCGGGCACAGCTGTCTCCCGCTCAAATCGAGACCATTCAGAATACCCTGAGCAAAGTCAGGCTAGGCCAAGATCGTACTGTTCTTCAGTATCAATGAATGTTAGGTCTCATGGCACCTATGGGCCTTTTGCATATGAGACCGTTTCAGTTGTGGCTCAAAGCCAGGGGATTTCATCCAAGGGCCAATCCCCAAAGGCAGATAAGGGTTATGCGCCGTGGGCTACGTACCCTCTCTATGTGGCTCAGACCCCGGTTCCTCGCCTTGGGTCCCACTCTAGGTGCGTCTTGCCATCGCAGATTGCTAATGACAGACGCCTCCCTATCGGGCTGGGGAGCGGACTTAAGTGGTCGTCCAACTCAAGGGGAATGGGAGGGTCATCAGCTTGATTGGCACATCAACTGTCTCGAGTTGATGGCTGTATTTCTGGCCCTGAAGTACTTCCTCCAGCATCTGAGAGGCTGCCATGTCCTGGTGTGGGTGGACAACACAGTGGCAGTCTCTTACATAAATCACCAAGGAGGTCTCTGTCACGCCAGCTAAACAGACTAGTGTGGCAGATTTTTCTTTGGGCCCAGGGCAAGCTCCTGTCACTCAAAGCAGTATATATCCCTGGATGCCTGAATGTGGAAGCGGATTTACTGTGGCTATACCGACGTGAAAATGGAAACTCCACCCCGAGGTAATGAAACAAATCTGGTTAAGATTTTACAAAGCAGAGGTGGACCTCTTCACCTCCCAACAGACAGTGCAATGTCCCCTCTACTTCTCTCTGAGTCACCCAGCCCCCATTGGTCTGGACACAATGGTGCATACATGGTCCAAAATGCGCCTGTATGCGTTTCCTCTGGTTTCTCTTCTCCCGGGAGTTCTAGCCAGAGTTCGTCAACAAGGATCTTGCCTCTTACTAATAGCACCATGTTGGCCGAACAGGGTATGGTTCTCGGAGATAATATCTCTCCTCGACGGCTCGCCTTGGGCTATACCGGAGAGGAGGGACCTTCTGTCTCAAGCGCAGGGGACAATATTTAATCCCCGGCCCGAGCTGTGGAAGCTTCATGTTTTCACCTGAAGTTATTGAGACCATTCTGAATGCTAGGGCTCCTTCCACTAGAAAAAGTTATGCGAATAAATGGGGTGTCTTTAAAGGTGGTGCACTGCACATAATGCAGATCCAGTTAATTGCCAGATTGCTTCAGTTCTGGACTTCCTGCAGGAGAAATTATCAGTAGGCACATGCCCCGCCACTCTCAGGGATTATGTGGCCACTCTGTCGGCTTGCCACACCTTGATTGACGGGGTGCCACTGGGGAAACATCCTTTACTCGCTCGCTTCGTCCATGGGGACGTGCGACTGAGGCCTCCCGTTAGAACTAGCAGCCCTTCATGGGACTTAGCTATAGTCCTTGAGGGTCTGGTTGAGACCCTCTTTGAACCTCTAGAGTCGGTGTCTGACAAGCTCCTGACACTAAAGATGGTTTTTCTTATGGCAATCACTACAAAAAGAATTGGGGATTTGCAGGCTCTGTCTTGCCATCCTGCTTAGACTTTGCCCCAGGAATGGCGAAAGCGATATTGCATCCTCATCCTGACTACCTGCCTAAGGTTCCTTTCTCGACCGTACATCCGGTCACTCTTGAGGCCTTCTGTCCTCCATTGTTCACAATGCCGGATCAGGAGAGACTTCACAGACTGTGTCCAGTCCGTGCTCTTCAGGCCTACGTCCACCGTACTAGCCGGTGGCGTAAGTCAGAGCAACTATTCGTTTGTCATGGGGGCCATAACAGGGGGGCGACTGCCACATAACAGACAATGTCACATTGGGTGAGGGATGCTATTGCCCTTGCCTATGAGGCACACGGTCAAGCTTCACCAGTAGGCATCAGGGCTCATTCTACCAAGGGGGTCGCTTCTTCTAAAGCTTTGGCGGGGGGTGCCCCTCTGCAGCATGTTTGTAATGCGGCAGGCTGGTCCTCTCTGCACACATTCATAAGATTTTATAGTTTGGATGTTCATGCCACTACGGGCTCTCACGTCCTTGAGTCAACGTCACAAGCTCATGTCTGAGACCTTTCGCATTCTTGTGAGCACATACTACACAACCGTAAGGGGTCCAGACACCCACAGTGCAGCGGCGTGGGTATTCTCGTTCCCATAAATGCTTAATCAAGCACAGCATTAAGTGTAACTTTTGACAGGGAACGTCTCGGGTTACTTGACTGTAACCCTTGTTCCCTGAAAAAGTGGAACGAGATGCTGCGCTTCATTGCTGCTCTGAGGATGTCCCAGGACTGCTCTTCAGACAAATATACCTGATGATGCACCTGTGGCATATCTATTTATAGCCCCTGGTACTGGCGCATTCTGATGATGTCACCAAGAGAGGCTATAAAGGTTTTAGTCAATTTCATTGACGTGTTGCACGCATATTCACAGCTAGTCACTTCTAAAGACATTCCCATAAGCGCTTAATCAAGTGCAGCGTCTCGTTCCGCTTTTTCAGGGAACAAGGGTTACAGTCAAGTAACCCGAGATGTTCTTTTACATGTATGTACATTTTTAAGGAATAGTTTACCTAAAAATAATTCCCAATAATTCAAAGTGTCTTTGTATATTCCACAGGAAAAAAAGAAAGACATACGAGTTTGGAATGGCATTTGTTTATCTTCTGTCGCCTCTCTCTCTCTAGTTCTGGTAAAGACAGTTTGCTAAATGCTTTGAATGTCAAAGTCACTATGTGGGCATGCTGTAGTCTAAAACTCCCGGCAAAGAAATGTGCCATTGATCTCTGACAGACTGGCGCGTCTCCCTATGATGTCATTTCTGATAAACTAGAGACCAACAGTATAAGGATAATGAACCTGATAGTGAAACACTGAGATAAAAAAGAGAAAAAGATGAGAAAATAGGAATACATGAGGCAAAACAGGAAAATGGTCTCTAAAATACAGAGCTCCTTTAGAGGACATGGAGGGATTTTTTTTAAATAGTTTTGCATTCTCCTCACAATAATCTTTGCATTCCCTAGCAATTATTTTTGGATCCCTCGCAATAAGCAGTCTGATCTCACATTGAAATCGGAAAGGGTAGGTTGACTTTTCTTTAGCAAATATCGGTCTATGCTGACCGAAATTTCATACACTGCCCCCTGTGGCCAAAGCGGTCAGTGTTGTTGGGCGTTTGGGCACGTGTGAGCTCCATTTTACGGGTGAAATGTCTGGGGGATTAGTGTGGGGCACAAAAAGCTAATGTTTTCAACTGTACAGTGGAAAGAAATGCATGTTTATTACAAACAACAAACCACACACCAAACCTTAACCCAACCATTAGAGGAGTAAAAGTGTAATGGTAGGAGGGAAAATGTAATCTCCGATTCATGAACATGACTGCTTCCTGCTTTCAACGTGGGATGCTGTCACAGTTCATCCATGAATGCGCCCCCTCTATCTGTCAGTTTGTCTTGTCTGCCTGTTTCCCTGTGTTTCTCTCTTGCCCTCTTGTGTTTTGCAGGTGCCACGTTAAGTTTGCCAGCTCCAGTTGCCTTGGCAGCGATCATTACCCCAATCAGCTGATCATCCGCGGCACCTGTCTCCCAATTATCTCTCCCTATATCAGCTCCCCTCGTGTCCAGTCCTGTGCTAAATTGTTTTTGTTTGTTTGTCAGTTGGTCTGGCTGGTATTTAGCCTTCAGTCAGTTCCTGGTTTCTCATGCTACTAGTCTTATACTAGTTATTTTCTTTTGTCCTGTTTTTTCTCCATTGAGAGTTTTTGTTTGTATTCCGTTTTGTTTAAAGATGTGTTTTTTTCCCACATCCCTGCATTTGGGTCCTTCATCTCAGCAAGGTTGTGACCGTATACAAACCTGGGTCTCCCACGCTGCTGACACAACGTGCATCCGGTCACACCACGAGGGAAAGTAACTCAAACCGATGCAAACATGTTTGACGCTTGTCAGTTAATCGGTGTAATGTTGGCGATCCTAGAGTACTGGAACTTTCATAAACAGCATGCCAACTTAACATGTAATTATGTTACAATAAGTTATAGGTTTTCTAATAGCTTTATTCATTCCTAACGGAAATTACTCAAAGGGTCTGTTCCAAGACCTAGTGAGCGTCCTCCAGAGGCAGCATTTTAAGACATCATAGGCTGTTCACAAAGTCTGGTATCTTAATCTGCCTCCTAAGATATCTCATTTTGTGCAAATTCTTAGGTAGCATCGTATGTATCCTTCCCCGGATAGGCGATCCCAGAATGCACCGTGATGAGCTCAGTGGAAAAATAAACCCAAGATGGAAGACAAAGCGAGATAAATACTGTGAAAAGTATCGATAATATTAAACTGTAAAAATAACAGTTTAATATGAAACAAAACTGACTATTTAACCAAAAATGTGTGGGTGCTGTGCATATTTATGCTCATTAGAGGATTGCGTTGTTTCCCTCGCATCACCTGTATTGAAATCAGTTGTGAGTTGAGTGTCCCGTGCGCTGCGCGTGAGTAGCGCTATTTGAATGATGTGCAGAGCTGCCGCCTATGTAGGGCCTTCCAAACTGCTCTCTTATGAGGCATCATTTCAGCAAGGATGCTGCCATAGAAGACAGGTGCCTATGTAGGCAGTAGACAGCAAGTACCTCATTAAGTTTTGGAACGGACCCAAAGTTTTACTACAGCATCTATAGTTGAACTATAGTATCTGTAGTAAAATCATAGTAGCCACAAAATTTACCATGGTTTTACTATAGTAACTATAGTTCAACTAGACCTAAAGTATATGTAGTAAATTTATAACCACAAAATGTACTGTGGTATCCCAACAGTAATCATATTTAAAGCATGATATTTCTAGTAAAAACATAGTAAAAACGCAGGATTACCAAAACTATGGTTGGTAATATAATCATTCTGCCAAAAAAAAAAAAAAAAAGTTTACATGTTACTTTTTTTATTTGTGGAAACCAAAATAATTGTGAGAGAACAAACTTTTTGTGAGGGAATGCAAAAGTATTTCAGAAAATAAAATCCCACCCTGTCCTCTAAGGGGTCTGTCCTAAAATGCATGAGACAGAATAATTTTTTCATTTCCTTTTCAAAGTCTTTCATCAGCATAGTCAAGAGGACCCAGGGCCTTTTATTAAACTATGAAACTCTTGTCCAATATTTCAAAGCAAAGCGAGGAGAAAATGTTGCATAGCTGTGGGAAAGCACAGATCATTGACTATGAAGAGGTGAATGGATAAACAGTGCAGTACAGTGCAGAGCTTCTCTTTGTGAATTGCTATTACTAGTATGTTGTTGTAGTAGCTTTCTAACATAATTACATTTTAACGTAAGAAGCACAAATGCTTTGACTCGACTCGTCTCCGTACGCTAGTAGTATTGCCATTACAGTCAGTAAATGGCTCTATTTCAATGTGTTAGCAGGGGTTACCATGGCAACATCATATCAAGCACATCCCAGATGCCGCCGAGAGCTTTCTCTTCTTTTTTGTGTCTTGTCTTTTATGTTTGCAGCGAGAGCCGAATCACTATCCTCTCATTACCATGACACTTTGCTTTCAGCTACATCCAAAACAGGTCATTCTCCTTATCAGCAAAGAGGCACATCATTTCTGGCCATCAGGTAAAAGCAAAACGGTCTGAGGGAGCCGCAAGTGTGGCGGGAGGACGAGAGAAAACGAGAGTGTATACAGCAGAGTCGGAGCGGTCATTAAGAATTTAGGTGCCGTTGAAGCAGGCTCGTGGAGGTCCATAAAGATGCAAAGAGGAGGCGCAGCATAAGTAGCTCGGAGCTCATTAGTCCAGATGATCAGGTTTCCTGTTCTGGTTTGTTCAGGACGCCAACAGGCTCACAGCAGGACGGCCCAACAAGATTTAGATAAGACAAAACCTGGGCTTGCATTCACCAAAGAATAACTCGCATGCTGTTTTTTCACAAGTTGGTTTTGGAATGAAATATCTTGTCCTCATTTGAACTAGTACAGAACGGTATACTGTTGTGTACTGAATTTGAGATCATGTGGCCTTCATTAGAAAACAAGCAGGCAGTCATTAAGTAGACGCTTTAATACAAAGCAATCATTTCATTACCTTCAAGGACAGTATCTCTGGAGCAGCCGGAGGATAAGAGGATAAGACATTTCCTGTATCAAACACAGGGTTCAAACCCACAACCTTCTGTTATGTTCACACTGCACCTCTACAGAAAGCAGAAAAGGGTAGAATAAAAGAATGAGCAAGAAAATCCCCAAACGAATGGTTTCCTGCTGTGTTGTAGGAGCAAAGTCAGGATTAAAGGAATATTCTGGGTTCAGTACAAGTTAAGCTCAGTCGACAGCATTTGTGGCATAATGTTGATTACCATGAAAATAATTTAGACTCATCCCTCCTTTTCTTTAAAAAAAGCAATCTGGTTTACAGTAAGGCATTTACAATGGAAGTCAATGGGGCCAATCCGTAAATGTTAAAATACTAACTGTTTCAAAAGTATAGCCACAAGACCTAAACAATATGCATGTTTACATGATTTAATGTGATAAAATCACTAACAAACCTTTTTTGTGTATGTGACGAGGAGGAGGGTGGGGCTGGGCCGTGACTATGCACGCCAGGCCCACAATCGGGCTAATCAGCCGAGGAGAGGGATATGTGCGGCGGAATGCGGCAGATCGGGAGAGAGCCACATGCAGCTGCCATGTGTACGTATATGTTTTTGTGTCTTTTTGTTTAAGTTCCTATTAAAATATTACTTTGATTGTTCAGCCGGTTCCAGCCTCCTCCTTTCCCATTTCAACCTTGTTACATTGGTGCCGAAGCCCAGGAAAGAGGAGGGATGCGCTGTCGTGGAGTCCTCGCCACTGCCATCCACCCAAAGGAGCAGCCGCGGCCATCCGTCAAGGACGGAGGTGTTCCCTACCGGCTGGCAAAATGCGGAGGAGCATTCCATCTGCCAGGGGTTGGAGGACTGACTCCGGTCCACCCAGGGAGGAGTGGCTGTCATCCGCAAGAGGGTGGAGGAGTGATCGAGGACCAGGCCACAGCGTGTCTTGGAACTGGCGAGCAAGTTTTTTTTCTCTCTCTCCTCTCTCTCTCTCTCACTGTCACTCCGCCTTGCCCTTTCCATCTCCTCCTTTTTTTTTTCCCTCCCCTCATCCCCCTCCCCAGCCCTATAGAGGAGGGGAAAAGCCTGCCGGCAGGTGGGGCCAGAAGGGCAGGACCTTCAAAAATTGGCCCCATTCACTTCCATTGTAAGTGGCTCACTGTAACCTTAATTTTTGCTTCTTTTAAAGAAAATTGGGGACAATTCTACATTTTTTATGCCATAAATGCTGCTGATTGAGCTTAACTTATATTGAATCCGGAATATTCCTTTAAGGAATCACTGTAGCATGCTCAGGGTTGGGCTGTAACGAATATATGTAACAGCGTTAGGTACTTAGAATACAAAAATTAAGAATTATATTCAGCCCCATTACATTTTCAAGCGTCTGTATTCAGAATATAGTTACTTTATAACATTTTGTTAGAATACTTTTAGAATACTCTCATAATGACCACAAAATAAAGCATAAAGAAAAAAAAATCTTATCAATCAAGTGAGAAACTTTTTTTTCTCTGTTTTTCTGAACAGCGCAGATCCGTGCTGCAATTTTTGCATCTTCTGGCTCTCTCATCCCCAGATCAGCAGCAGCGCATGTAGTGTTGCCAGGGTTTCATGCCAAATTGGGCTCATTTGAAAACACAATCGCAGGTTAAAATCAAAGAATCAGGCGTTGTGTTTTTGGGATACTTTAAAAATGGACCACGGTCACCAAAACTGGGTTCGTACAGATGCTTCAAAGTGAAATTCAAGGACTTTACAAGCACATTAGTCTTTGTTTTCAAGGACAATGCAAGAGATGTCATTCTTCATTTGTTAATTTAAAATAAAAAATACATATTCATTTAGTTTATTTTTTTATAAAATACCACTTATTACAACACAACTCATAAGTGTGCAGCCTTAAAATGCACTTTGCTTTCCAACAGAAGTGAATAATTGGATACTTAAAAATTAGTTCATTTGACTCATGAGCTATGTTCCATGTTTTCTAAAGTCATCCAACAGCTTTATGTGAGGAATTGACCAAAATTGCAAATGTTGTCAGCCACTCTCTGATTTGTGTGAGACGCAAAGCTTTCTTTCCACAAAAGGACTTGACAGAGAAAACCGAATCCTCCAATGCTCTGCATTCAAACCTCAGAATGTTTTATATATCTCATTTGAGACATTTTTACTCTGGAGAAATAATTTTAAATTAAAACTGATTGTTGCAAAGATTTGTACTTGTGAATGGAAAAATGCCACAGCAGTATCTATAAAATATATTTTTAAAATCCTCAACTAATAGGCTAATAATCATTTGTGATAGGCCCGTACTGAACAGCGCTGCGAAAAGTATCAGGTCCCACGTGACAGCGCCATCTCTGTGCCACTTCAGCAGCGGCCTGCACCTTATTTACACCTGATGATAATGAAACTAAAAACTTAACTCAAACATTAAATAAAAAATGCAATGCACTGCACTGTATAGTGAGCTTGCCGAACTAAAGGCAATTAAACAGTTGCCATCACCTGGTGCCCCCCTTGGATGTGATTAATCTGGCCCTGAATGTATTTTATTCTCTACAAAGAACCAGCTCATAGGAGTCATTTGTTCGCAAATAGCACTGCACCGTTTGCGCTGCATGTTTCTTGCTGTAACTTCAGCAACGGTGCACAAAGCTGAATGGCGCTTCCAGAAACACTGTGGGGGAAATTCACTAAACAGTTGTGGCACTTTTGTGCATGCTATTTCAGCGCAAATACCTGCGTCTTATTCACTAACCTCCCACAATCTATTTTAGCAGGCGACAGACCTATCAGTTCTGAAATTGCGCTGGGTCTTCAACATTTAATTAAGTCATAAACATTCCTTTCCACGCAAACATCCCTCGTTTCTATGTAAATTAGGCTCATTGTAAGTTGCACTTCTTTCACAAAAGTTGCTCAGCTCAATTTACATCTCGCTATTATATTACCGCCAAATGAAACAAGGCAGTAAACTAGATTTTGTTTAAAAGAGATGTTTGTGTGAATTTACTATCGATTATTTCAGCAGTGATTCGTCAAATAATGATCAATGAAATTGCATTCATCATAGATTTTGTGGCCGTGTTCGTGCTGTTGGCTGATCTGAATAATTCCTTTAGTGAATGGGGCGTTAAACCAGCACAGAGAGCACATGCTAATGAATAGCCCATTTACTAAGTGCAATTCATCCTTAGTGAATTCCCCCATGTGTGCTCCATCCGCACCAGCGGAAGAATGCCAGTTTGAGAACCGTTAACGGAAAAGAAAATCATGAAATTCCACCTGTATTTTTTTGGAACCGGTTCTGAACACGAAACATACAACACCCACAAAAAGGTATGCAATAACATATTCGTCAAATAAATTCTTTATTATCTATGATTCAATCATATATTAAAATAATATTAATATGGATATAGTAATTAATCACATGTATAAATAGAATGCGTTTGAGTGAGGTAATTAACCCGTTTTATAGCGGTTGATATTGCCAGTGTTCAGCACTTAACTCACGCATACTGGATCATTGGATTAGATCCACGGTTTTCAAACGGTAAGGCGTCAGAGCATGCCAGGGGAGGAGATTGATGATAAATTCACAAAGTAAAATAAAATAAAAAAAGCATAAATAAATACAATAAAAATGTACTGTGAAGATAACTGAAAGTTATTGGCTTAATGGACCATTGTCCAGCTTAGTAGACCGTAGCTCAATGACATTATAGTATGGTTAAATATCATGAACACATGCATATTATGCGAGAGCGCATCCATGTACCGGTTGCGTGAGCGCAAATCTTTCAGTTCAAAACGTGTCCTATGCACTCGCAAATCTATAGATGAATGAACAAAGACAGAGTTCACGACGTGTCAATTATTACGAGTTCAACATGATATCGGGTCGATGTGTCTTCATGTGTTTGTGACAAGTGCAGTTTCACATAGAGACAGAGAATGGCTTATGTAATGTGATTTTTATCACAAACATAGGCTAAAATCATATATTTGCATATATTCGTCACTGATTTCTTTGAGATTTACACCGATGGCAAGAGACTAAACAAGGAGTCGTGCGGCATGTTCTGAGAGGAAGGATCTTATGTTATAAAGCACACAAAAGCCTGTGTAAAGATGCTACAACAGTGGTTCTCAACTTTTTTGGACTCCAGCTTGAACTAGGAGTGTCAATTGATTAAAATAAATAATCATGGTTCATTTTTTGAAGTTTCAAGAATAGTTTTTTTTTTTTTTAAGTTTCTGAATTACACCAAGAAGTATAATTTTTTTATGTCATTTTTTTTTTTTTTTTTTTTTAGCATTTTAATTAGGTTAGATCATAAATATTACTTATTTAAAATAATTTTAAGTCAAATTGAGCCTTCTTGGAAGTTTGCTGAAGCCCCCCAGTGGGCTCTCATTAAGAACCACTGTGCTACAAGTCATCCAAGCTATTGCAATTTTGAAAGCCCTATTAGTATTTTATAATTTCTGCTTGACTGTTCTACACAACCATTTATTAAGCTGGAGAGGAGGGTGATGAGAGACAAGCAGTTTTAGTTGGATAGGAAATGGCTTGGCTGTTAATGACTGCAATCACGTTGAAACTCAGCGGCATTAGCTTAATGAAAATATACAGTGGTGCAGAGGTGTCTGAACCCCGCAGAGAAACACATTCAGTGGCTACTCTCTTTTAATCTGTGTCACTGATCCACTACAATCCATCCTATCCCTCTGGACATGCCAAAGCATGACTAGACTATCAAATTAATTAGCTAGCCGTACATACAGCATTAGCTTGTCACGCACTAAACTGCACTCTTATTAAGATGAACAGAAGCGCGGCTCAAAAGCTGAAGCACTGAAGGGTACGCTAGCTTCGACTGGTGCTCATGAGGGGCGAAGTTTATTTATCAACAACACAGTATGGCGAGGACAAAGTTAGCGCTGTGTAAACAACTGTTAGCATTCATTTAACCTCTGTTTGTTGGCATGAGATAAAACTGGGCGTTGGGGCAGGCGAATGCTTGCAGGGTTGGGCTTGAGGAATGCTGTGTGATTATGATTCATATTGTCTTTGTAGAAAAGGAAAAAAAAAAAAAACTGCTTAAATCAGCTTAGGGTGGTTTACTGGTTTTAGCTTGTCTCTCATCCTGGCCAGGCTGCGGATTTCTGAAATGAATGATGGCAAGGGGAGAGTCATTCATATTTATTAGGAATGTGCCACCTGATTGGTTCGGGGGAAGGGGCCCAGACGGAATCTGCGGACTGATTTTTGAGCAACATTTGTGGAATTCTGAGGAATAGATTTAAACAAGGTAAAATGTGTTAAAAGGAGAATACTCCACTCATATTGGTGGCCGAAAGCATGATCAAATTAGCTAAAATATTTAATAATCACGTAAAATGCTGGGAATGTGTAGAATTTGATGAGCAACTGGCATTCCAATTCTGTGGAAATCTGCAGATGCACCTCACTGACCTCTGCCTGCATCATCTTTGTCATAGGATGGACTACACTCTGTAAAATCTAAAATGGAATACACAGACAATAAATTACTGCCAACTAAAGCCTTAATCAGCCAAATAACAAAGTACAATGCTTCTATGTGCACTTTCGCAGATAATTCAGGATGGACTTTAAAGACTTTTAGTCATTAATCTTACAGTTTATAGAAAATCCCCCAAGATTATTTTTTATCTCGAAGAGCTTAGAAATTCGTCTCTCCACAGTTAGACAAATTGTCTATAAATGAAGACGATTTAGTACTGTGGCTACTCTCCCTAGAAGTGGCCGTCCAGCCAAGATGACTCAAAGTGCACACCGCAGTATGCTCAATGAGGTAAAAAAAGAACCCTAGAGTGACAGCTAAAAACTTGAAGGAATCATTGGAACTGGTAAACATTTCTGTTTATGAGTCTACTATATGGAAAACATTAAACAGGCATGGTGTTCATGACAGGACACCATGAATAAAGCCGCTGCTTTCCAACAAAAACATTGCTGCGTGCCTGAAATTTTCCAAAGACCACCTTGGCACTCCACAACGATACTGGGAAAATGTTTGTGGACTGATGAAACTAAGGATGAATTGTTTGGGAAGAACACGCAGCACTACATATGGTATAAAAAAGGGCACCGCATACCAACATGAAAACATCACCCCAACGGTGAAGTACAGTGGAGGGAGCATCATGATTTGGGGCTGCTTTGCTGCTTCAGGGACTGGACCGCTTGCCATCATCAAGTGAAAAATGAATTCCCAAGTTTATCGAGATATCCTAAAGGATAATGTTAGGGTGGATGTGCACCAGCTTAAGCTCAGTAAAAGTTGGGTGATGCAGCAGGAAAATGACCCTAAACATCAAAGTTAATTCACTACAGTATGGAGATCACATTTTAACCAATTAATGCAGAAAACCAGCTAATTCCAAAGGGTTCACATTCTTTTTCTTGCCACTGTAATTTTCTGTAAAGCTGCTTTGAGACTATGTGTGTTGTGAAAAGTGCTATACAAATAAAAGCGACTTGACTTGATTTGATTATATCCGTTATATGTAATCCGATATCAACGGTATCTTACAAATATCTTGATGCCGATTGCAGCAATAATTGACATACAATGATCGACAATATTGGGAAATGACAAAACCATAGTATTATAACCAATAACCTGGGAAGTTATAACCTACTCTCTAGACTCAGACACAGTTTGTAATAAATACACTATGACTTGGCAAATCGATCAAAACAGCACATATAGGCCTATTAAAGAAATGTAATAATTAAGGAAATACAGTCTGTTGGGAAAAGACATAATTATGAAATGTCATTAAAGCGACAAAAAATTGTTGTCTCTATGAAAAACTTTTATTCAAAAGTTATTCAAAGCACTTTGCTGTGACATCAACTTGTATTCATTATTCACTCCATAAAGAGTGCCATGGAATTGAACTATTCTTTTTAAATAAAATTACAGCGTGCATAGGCCCCATTAAACAATTTCACGATTTGCCTAAGGAAGGCGCAGTTTAAGAAACAAAGATGAAAGTGACTAAATCATACGATAATACAAAAACATGTTTACCTTGAGTTCAATTTAATTTTCTTTAGGCAATATTAACACATTAACGAAATGCAATATAAACACAAATTCAGCTAAAAACCCTCTAAAACCATCAAACTAGACCTGCTTGACCAGTGGAAGCCAGTTTGGTGGCCAGCTAAAAACAGCAAACCACCTTAGGCTGGTTAAAGCTGTTTTTTATTTCAACAGGGCACTTTCATTGGAAAAGGTTGTGAGGTGACACACAGAGTAAAGATGCTAGATGGTGTGAATAAATGAGCCGAGCAGACAGAGAGAGGATGGCTAATGCGGGGCAGAGGATGTGCTGTAGTTTGAATGAACATTAAACAGGTGAGATGACGAGCCTCTCTAGTTTCAATTACCTACCCTAATAAGGGAGATGAAGAGGTTGTTTTGGGGTTAAGAGAGGAAGATGAGAGAGGCAGGGGAGGGCAGAATCCACTCATGAGAAAGCCATCTGAATGACATCATCTGCTTGTTTACCACAAAAACATTTTGTAATTGCATCCGAAATCACTTACTCTCAGAGTACTTCTCGACTGGTAAAACAATACAATCTTTAGGTATGCTTGTGAGTAGTATGAATAGATTCCGGACATACTTCATACAGAAACGTGGGCATTGTCCAGTGACTTGAATACTGTATAGCATAATAACAACCGTGAAAATAATCTACTCTGTTTTAGTTTAACAAGCACCATTTAAGAACATGGAACAACTGCGTTTACAGTTGAGAAGAGCCATCCAACTTGCGGTTCACCACTGTTTTAAAAAACATGCAGTATTAACGTGCTATTTTAGAGTAGCGTGTTACCACACCATGGTATGACTTGTACTTAAAGACCATTTAACTGAACATAGAAGTGACTGCCAACTGTCACATCTAAAGTGCAATAAACCTGCAAGAGGTTTATTGGTAAGTTTGATGGAGCAAACTGTTTGTGGCTGATGTTTAATGACTCAAGTCTTCATTACCAGCTGCAATGTGTTGTGAAGCCATGCTTCTGGTAATTGATGCTGCTGGATAAGACTCTAAACTCTGCCTTTAGCCAAGCCTGCTTCAGCAAGCACTTCTGAGACACCTCATTGCACAGTGTGCACACCCAGACTCTGAATAAGTGTAAAGCCCGGTGCACATGGTGCGATTTGTTTCTGTCCTTTATGTCTGTTGCCCGTCATATTGTATGAAATGACCCAGGTGAGATCTTGTCTAAAAAGCCAAGACAGACTGTGCGACATTAAGCAGAAATGACGTCAACTTCAAATATGTACAGTATATAAATATAAACAGTTTATCTTCACTGTCCGATGAAAAATACATTTCTCCACTTTTGGCAATTCTTTACAAAATTTTTCCCAAGGACGGAATGCGCCAAATGACCTCTTCCTACTGTTTGAATTGTGCATTGGAATGACCAATGAAAAGAAGTTAAATAAGGCTATCTGTATAACAAGTATCTTCATTGTCCATCAAAACCACGTTTGTCCCACTCTTATATTTTGAATAGCATCAACTAATTCACCTCAGCTGTCCGGCTGTCATTTGAGCTGTCCGGCTGTCATTTGAAGCTAGAGTCGGTCTGCTCATCTATAACACCGCCAAGGTAAAGTATCTCCCCTTGTTCTTTGAAAACAGTGTTAAAATATGTACAAGTTAACTTAAATAACATTCTAATGACAAAAAAGCGAATTCTGACAATTTGGACCCGGAAAACGCGTCTCAAACCCGAACTGTCCACTCAACAACCGGACTAGAAACCCTAGTCATAAAACAGATTTCGATTTAAAATAGTAAGTGAAAGCTCAGATTATATCCAAAAATAAGTTCTCTAGCAATCGATTACCAACCAATTTCTGGGAACACGATCAGTTAGGCTCGAATCTGCGCCATAGGAACCCATGATAAGAAAAACGTGTACATCCAATTACAATATCGAACAGTTCACTAACAGATGTGTAATGATAGAGTTCTATTTATGGTGCTTAAGGTGACTAATTATGTTGTTTTCGATTCATTTTGTATGATTGTTTATGAGAAAAGAGTTTTTCCATGCTCTTGAAAAAATTAAATTTTTGGAGATACGTGCTTTTCATTAGACAGTGACGATATACAGTATACTGTGTGTGTGTGTGTGTGTGTGTGTGTGTGTGTTTATATACAGTATGTATGTATATGCATATATACAGTATACATATATAGTACATACACATACATACATACATATTGTAACGAGTTCTTTACTCTTCAGGGAATGAGGAAGCGGGAGACGGCATACTCAGTCCAAATAACTCAGCGGCTCCTAAAGTTCACACACACAGGTTCAGTGCGTCTCTCTCTCCCCCCTCTGGGCTTCTAATCTCCCCTTTTATCTCCCCAACGCCGCTCACTGAAACAGAACAGCTGTTAGGGAAATTATATACAGGTGTGAGTCCTTACCATTCTTATCTCCCTTCCTCGCTCTCCATTCACAAACCAGCGCTCGGCCACGCCCCCGCTTCCACACATACTGTACATACGTACATGCACATATATGTGAACAGACAACAGACTGTTGACCAATGTGCTGTACAATAATCAAGTATAAAACACTGTATAAGAATAATACCAATGAACATACAACAATAAAGCCTGTAAAATACTAATAATTAACTAAACTCTGTTGGACCAAATGCCACAGAAAAAAATATTGGTTTTCAGCCGTGATTTAAAATTGTATGAAGAAGGGGTATTTCTTATGTACAAGGGTAAGCTGTTCCAGAGTTTTGGGGTGGCTACTGCAAAAGCCCTATCACCCTTTTCCTTTAACCTGGACCTGGGAAGAATCAAAGTTCTCCATTCAGAGGACCTAAGAGACCTTGTGGGATTATGTAGCTGCAGTAGATTAGAAAGGTAAGATGGGGCTAAACCATTCAGCGATTTAAAAACAAATAATAAGAGCTTAAAATCGATTCTGTAGCACACCGGCATCCAATGGAGAGAGACCAAGATGTGGGAGATATGATCTCGCTCACCGTCAGGAGCCTAGCAGCAGCATTCTGAACCATTTGCAGACGAGACAATGATAACTGACTGACTCTTTCGTAAAGAGAATTACAGTAGTCCAGTCGTGTGGAAACAAAGGCGTGAATCACTCTCTCAAAATCAGTAAAAGTAAGAAAAGGCTTAACTTTGGCCAGTAATCTTAAATGAAAAAGCTAGATTTGACAACTGAGTTAATCTGTTTGTCAAATTTAAGAGTGTTATCAAACAGTACACCTTCACAACTGGTTTACAGAAAGGGGCGAAAGGACCCAAGTTTGAGGAATCGAGGATGTCTGAGCAACCAAAACAAACAATCTCTGTTTTACTTTAATTTAGATTTAAAAAGTTCATAGACATCCATGCTTTAATATCATACAAGCAGGCCTGTAAGGATTCTACAGCACTCTTAATATTTTTTCTCAGTGGCAGATAAATTTGCATGTCATCCACATAACAATGAAAAGAGATGTCATTTTTATTAAAAATGGACCCTAAGGGCAGCATATACAGTGAAATCAAAGTGGGACCAAGGATGGACCCTTGGGGAACCCCACATAAGTATATGTAGTATATGTCTGTTTTGGGTTTGTAAATAATTTATTATAATTATTATTATCATTATAAATATTTGGACATGGTACATTTATTTAATACACACACATACACACACACACACACACATATATATATATATATATATATATATATATATATATATATATATATATATATATATATATATATATATATATAATGTTGCCAGTTTTATAATTGTTACATTGGCTACCTTTTAAATTTGTATTAATTCTGTTAACTTCATACAGTACAAACTTTTGAATGGTCTAGCTCCGCAGTACTTAAGTGCAGGGACGTGCACAGACATTTTGGGGGGCAGGGGCTCAAATGGAAAAAAGGGCACTTCTCATAATTATTTATAAAAAAAATATTTTTATTTTTTATTATCATTTTACATTTTATTATTATTGCTATTATAATTACACTTACCACGCGCGCGCACACACAATAACTGATGGTGACAAGGACTTAGTTTCACATTTGAGGCGGGCTGTCTCTATCATGTAAAGATCTATCAGCATACAACAAACTAATAGAATGAATAGTTATTAGATGAGGAGCCTATAATCAAAATTATGAAGTTACAGTTTATAGCAGGACACTTTTTTCATGTAGTGATCAATTTTGAGATTTTGGTTCCATGTCTTCTTTCACTCTAATGGAAAGAAAACTTCCAAAATACACATTTAGATGGTGTTTGTTTTAAGCCTACAACCCTCCGTCTGTTTGCATCTGTAGATTTCTTCTAAATTAACCAAAACAAGCTAATCCACATATTTAAACATAACATTTCAGGGGAAAAAGACTCTTGATGTAAGTCATTAACTGGGGAAGTTCTGTGGTGATATGCTTTATTTTTTTTTTTTTTTTTTTTTTATCCTATTCACCTGCAGTGCCTTGTCAAATGTATGCAAATCAATGCCTAATTTGCATATCAATGTGGCAATTGTGATGACGTTATTAGACTCAATTTTTACTGTATTCACCTGTAGTGTCTCCATTAAGTACAGTACATTAGCCTGTATGGCCATGATATATTGCCTTTGCTAAACTTTAGCTAACTTATTACATTAGCTAGTAGCTCATGAGTCATGCATGTTAGCAAGACACAAATTAACTATATTTGGCTTTTGGCTAATTAGCTGTAAAGTTGAGGCACTGGTAGCTTAGTGTTTTGTTCATCACCACTCACCTCCACACAAGCCAGATAGGAGATAGGAGCTGGGAGGGGCTGCTGCCTGCCTGTCTGTGCGTCTGATGTGCTGATGTGTGCTGCACTGCTGCGCAGAGACGCGGAGGGAGGGCAGGCATCAGAACTCGACAAAGTCTCATCTCCTGACCTGATATTTTGATTTTTTATTCAATAAATATATTTGTCTGACAGCGAAGCTGTGCACAAACAGGAATATATATTTCCCTATCTGTCACTCACTCGACATTGTGTCAATGTTCCGGGGGTGGTCACAAGGAGCCAGGTAAGTGCTTCGATGTCCCTGAACTCAGCACGGCCACGGCATGACGTGGCACCTCAGGCTCCGCCCCGCCCCGCCGCGAGGCCCCACCCACCGGTACATCCGACGAGATTGTCCCCTTGGTCCCCCTCGCCCGGAGCTTGGACACGTGGCATGCACTTCCAACCCGTCATGATGGCTGGTCCAGACCGTGCGACTCGGCTATGCGATTCAGTTCGCCAGGCGACCGCCCAGGTTCAGCGGCGTCCAATTCACCTCGGTGAAGGGCGAGAACGGTGCTACCTTGCACGCGGATAGAGCCTGTCCCTCCGGCTGAGATGAAGACGGGGTTTTACAGCCCCTACTTCATTGTACCGCAGAAAGGCGGTGGGTTGCGGCCAATCTTGGATGTGCAAGTACTGAACTGGGCTTTACACAGACTCCCGTTCAAGATGCTGACGCAAAAACGCATTCTAGCGAGCGTACAGCATCAAGATTGGTTCGCGGCAGTAGACCTGAAGGACGCGTACTTCCACGTCTCGATTCGACTTCGACACAGACCCTTCCTGCAATTTGCATTCGAGGGTCGGAGGTATCAGTACAAGGTCCTCCCTTTCGGCCTGTCCTTGTCCCCTCACGTCTTCACGAAGGTCACGGAGGCAGCCCTTTCCCCGTTAAGGGAAGTGGGCATTCGCATCCTCAACTATCTCGATGACTGGCTAATCCTAGCTCACTCTCGGGATCTGTTGTGCGCGCCCAGGGACCTGGTGCTCTCGCACCTCAGCCAACTAGGGCTTCGGGTCAACTGGGAAAAGAGCTAGCTCCTCCCGGTTCAGAGCATCTCTTTTCTCGGCTTGGAGTTAGACTCGGTCTCAATGACGTCGCGCCTCACAAACGAGCGTGCACAGTTGGTGCTGACCTGTTTGAAGGAGTTCAGACAGAAGACAGCGGTTCCACTGAAACTGTTTCAGAGGCTCCTGGGGCATATGGCATCCTCAGCGGTGGCCACTCTGCTCTGGTTGATGCATATGAGACCGCTTCAGCACTGGCTCCAGACTTGAGTCCCGAGATGGGCATGGCACCGTGGGACACATCGCATGGCCATCACGCCAGTCTGTCGCCACCTCTTCAGCCCTTGGACCGACCTCACATTTCTCCAGGTAGGCGTTCCCCTAGAGCAGGTCTCCAGGTGCGTCGTGGTTTCGACAGATGCCTCCAAAATGGGCTGGGGCTCTGTATGCAACGGGCACGCAGCCGCCAGCTCCTGGATGGGCCCGCGGCTACATTGGCACCTCAACTGCCTCGAGTTGTTGGCAATTTTGTTTGCCCTGTGGAGGTTTCGGCCATTGATCCAGTGCAAGCATGTGTTAGTTCAGACAGACAACACGGCAATGGTGGCATACATTAACCGTCAAGGCGGTTTACGCTCCTGTTGTATGTCACAACTCGCCTGCCGTCTCCTCCTCTGGAGTCAGCAGCACCTCAAGTTGCTGCGAGCCACTCACATCCCGGGCGACCTCAACACTGCAGCGGACACGCTGTCATGACAGGTTACCCTCAGGGGAGAGTGTAGACTCCACCCTAAGGTGGTCCAGCTGATTTGAAGTCAATTCAGGCAGGCACAGGTAGACCTGTTCGCTTCCCGAGAATCCTCCCACTGCCCGCTCTGATATGCCCTGACCAAGGCACCTCTCGGTATAGACGCAGTGGCACACAACTGGCCCCCTGGACTACGCAAATATGCGTTTCCCCAGTGAGCCTACTTGTACAGACCCTGTGCAAGGTCAGGGAGGACGAGGAGCAGGTCGTCCTAGTAGCACCCTACTGGCCCACCCAGACGTGGAACTCGGACCTCACGCTCCTCGTGACAACCCTCCCCCGCCCCCCCCCGGCGAATTCCCATGAGGAAGGACCTTCTTGCTCAGGAGCGGGGCACCATCTGGCACCCACGACCAGACCTCTGGAATCTCCACGTCTGGCCCTTGGACGGGACGCAGAATACCTAAGTGACCTACCACCCACGGTGGTAGACACGATCACTCTGCCCCCAGTCACCATGCTTGTAGAAACTCCTCCCCCCTCGGGTAGGACCTACCATGCGACTTCTCCACATGACATACTTCCAACAAGACTCGGTAAGACCATGTGATGTATTTCCACTCGAAATACACCCCCCCTCCCCTTTTCTGGGCGGGGTGTGATCTCCGTGGTATCTTCCCCTTGGGAGTGACACCCCCCCATGTAGTCATTTATGGCCCCCAGTCGGTTAACAAATTCCACTCTTTTTGGGGAGAAAAAAAAGAGGAAAAGAGGCCACAGCTGGGCTAGCCTGTCCCTATTTGTTGGGCAGTCGACTTGTTCCCGAAGGACTGTTCAACACTCATAAAAGCATTGGGGGATGTTACGTGATGGCCCGGTGCGCTGGCTACGGGGCACACAGAGGTCTGCCCATCTCGCACTGCTAGTCCACGTAACACAGTTCAGTAGTCGTGGCGTTTTGTATAGGGAACCCTAGTGTCACTACATCGGCACAACGTCGAGTGAGTGACAGAAAGGGAATGTCCTGGTTACTTGCATAACCTCCATTCCCTGATGGAGGGAACGAGACGTTGTGCCCCTCTTGCCACAATGCTGAACTACCTGCTGAAATGGCCGGGACCTTATCTCGGCTCCTCAGCACAAAATCTGAATGAGGGGTTGCATACAGCTCCTTTTATACCCGTATGTCCGGGGGAGTGGCATGCAAATTTCACTCGCCAATTCCCATTGGCCTTTTTTCAAAGATCAGAGGTGTTTAGGGCTCCCAACAGTGACCCCTAGTGTCACTACATAGATGCAACGTCTCGTTCCCTCCATCAGGGAACGGAGGTTACGAAAGTAACCAGGACATTCTGACATGACATGAACGCAGCATTGGTCTTCCCTTCTCATCACTGAACTCTTGCCTGTTTGTATTTTCTCTCCTTCATCTGTCTCTCTGTCTCTCTCTTATTCTCACACTTTTTCTTCCTCTCTGTCTCTATGTACATTACACACTTCCATTAAATCTCATTGCACTCTGTTCCTCTCCCTGTTTGTCCTGTAAGCCTCGGCTATCGCAGTCCTCTGCCTTGTGTCTCACTGTCATAGCCTTCAGGGCAAAGCGAGAGACCGATATGGCCAAACTCTGTTGTGTTTTCAGACTTCAGTCTGTTTGGCTGGTTAAATTCTGAAACAATTGCATATGGCATGTGACATGTGGCATGAGAAAAAATTAAAAATGGAGAAATATGTAGAGAGAAAGGGAACACCTAATGCCATTACATTTGGGTAGCTTGGCTTCAAGATGTGAAATCAGCAAATGCCAAATCTTTCTGTCTCTCTCTCCCTCCCCAAATCCCAGTGCACATTCTATAATTTTGGTCATGACTGTGCCATCTGAGACAAATTTCAGCAATCGTGAAAGATTTTTTTCATTATAGGCCAAAGCTGGCAGACTCTGCACATTATGTTGGCTTGATAAAGCCTTGATAATTGCTTTTGCAATTAATTTTAGCCTCAGAAGTTCTGAAAGTGTCGAAAGTTTAGAAGCACATCAGTTGATAATGTAGGTGTGTGTCTGAGAGAGAGTTAAAAACGTTTTAGACTAACTTGTTTGATATGCAACATTAAGATCATCAGTGTTTAGCATTCCCATGTTATAATCGTACTATCAGCATTATATCTAGTTCAGTGAGCAGTCCCCAAATTCCCTCTTTTGCTCAGCCATAACAAAACATTGGTCAAGTCATTTTTATCTGTATAGTGCTTTTCACAACACGCATCATTTCAAAGCAGCTTTACAGAAAATCATGCATTAACAGAAAATTAAACTGTAATATCTATAAAGTCTTAGAGTCATAATTGTGTAATTGTAAAATGTGTATAAAAATAAATAATTTAATAATAATTGTATTTAGAACCCCAGTGAGCAAGCTGAAGGCAACTGTGGCAAGGAACACAAAACTCCATAAGATGTTGGTTAATGGAGAAAAATAACTTGAGAGAAACCAGACTCACTGTGGGGGCCAGTTCCCCTCTGACTAACATCATGAATATAATGCCAATATTAGTTATTTATGTGCAGTGCAAGTCATGGTTTAAAATCTGTAAACAAAGTAAGTGTTAAGGGCCAGTGTTTAAACAAAGATTTTTTTATGAACTGTAAGATTAATGACTAATGTCTTTGAAGTCCATCCTGGATTAACTGCAGAAGTTCACATAGATGCATTGTCCTTTGTTAGTTGGCTGATGAAGGCTTTTGTTGGCAATTAATTGATAGTCTGTGTATTCCATTTCAAGAGTGTAGTCCATCATTAGACAAAGGTGATGCAGGCAAAGATCAATGAGGTGCATCGCAATTCAACCAGCAGGTAATTTCAGTGAGGATCAGTGAGGTCCATCCTAAGTCCAAGGTTCAGGCAGTGTCATATGATGTATCCCATGTCTTATGGTTGGAGTTGGCATCAGTTCATCCTCTGAAGTCCATCGTAATAGACTGAAGTGATGTCTGGCTGGCACCGGCTGCATTTAGTCATCATCACTCAGCGGCACATAGCAGTGGAGTCCGACACCAAAAAGGAACGGAGCTGGATCTGTCCACTCTGGTAACCTCAGGATATGAATCCCAAGGTTGAGACAGGGAAACAATAGAATAATAATAGCGTAGATGCCATTCAATTTATTGCAGAGTTATAGATTATGATAAATGCTTCCGGTTCCAGCAGACCTAACTAAAGCAGCCTAACTGTGAGTTGAAGGATGAATTAGGTGTATGCCTGGCTAAATAGATGAGTCTTTAGTCTAGATTTAAACTGAGTGAGTGTGTCTGCATCTCGACCAGTGTTAGGGAGACTATTCCACAGTTTAGAAGCCAAATAGGGATCTACCTCTTTTTGTGGATTTTTTTTTTATTCTAGGAACTATTAACAAGCCATAATTTTGTGATCGCGATGAACGTGATGGAATATAGCATGAAAGAATGTCACTGAGGACTGAATCCAACTCCAAGCCGAGAAAAGAGATGCTCTGAACCGGGGAGAGCTTGCTCTTTTCCCAGTTGACCCGAAGTCCTAGATGGCTGAGGTGCCTGAGCACCAGGTCCCTGTGTGCACACAGTAACTCTCAAGAGTGAGCTAGGATCAGCCAGTCATCGAGGTAGTTGAGTATACGGATGCCCACTTCCCTTAGCAGGGCAAGGGCTGCCTCTGTGACCTTCGTGAAAATGTGAGGGGACAAGGACAGGCTAAAGGGGAGGACCTTGTACTGGTACGCCCGGCCCTCGAAAGCAAACCGCAGGAAGGGTCTGTGTTGAGGTAAAACTGAGACGTGGAAGTATGTGTCCTTCAGTTCTACCGCCGTGAACCAATCTTGATGCCGGACACTAACTAAAATGCATTTTTGCGGCAGCATCTTCAACGGGAGTCTGTGCAAGGCCCGGTTCAGAACTCGCAGGTCCAAGATTGGCCGCAACCCACCGCCTTTCTTTGGTACGATGAAGTAAGGGCTGTAAAACCCTTTCTTCATCTCGCCAAAGGTAGCGCTCCTGGACCACCAGGGTGGACATCGCCTGCCCGAGAGACCACGCCGTGACCTTTATCGCCCGGAGAGCGAGGTCAGTCGCCAAGCACAGTTCCTGCATCAATCCCGGGTCAGAACTACCCTCGTGCAGCTCTTTTAGTGCCTTGGCTTGGTGAACTTGCAGGAGAGCCATGGCATGCAGGGTGGAGGCGGCTTGTCCAGTGGCACCGTAGGCCTTAGCCGTCAGGGACGACATAAACCTCGCCAGGTGGCAGCGACGTAAACCACGTCAGGTTGTGCCGTTCTGCGGGCACAAGTGCACCGTGAGTGCCTTATCCACCTGGGGGATCACCGAATACCCCTTTGCCGCCCCACCGTCGAGGGTAGTGAGAGCGGGGGAGCTGAAAGATCGGGATCGGGCAGTAAAAGGTGCCCCCCACGATCTTGTCAACTCCTCATGCACTTCCGGGAAGAAAGGGACCAGGGCGGGGCACGGCTGTGAGCGGCGCTCTGGGCCCAGGAACCAATCATCAAGCCGTGAGGGTTCAGGGGAGAGTGGAGGGTTCCACTCTACCCCGACGCTTGCGGCTGCCCGGGAAAGCATGTCCATCATCTCCACGTCAGCCTGAGACTGAGCCAAGGTGTCTGCGTTAGAGTGGATGAGCCCGCTCTCTGATGCTGCACTCGATAACTCATCGTCTTCCGAATAAGAGGCCGAAAAAGAGGTCAAACTCACCGTGAGACGAGCCGGCGGTCTCATCCAAGGACCCGACCGGGGCAAGCGAGCGTACTGGGGAATGGGAGGTCTGTGGGGGTTTACCCAACGGAGGTGCTCCCATTGAGGTCCCCAAATCGCTCCCAGTGCTAACCGGCATGGCCTCATACCCGTAGGTAGAAGGACCGAGGCGGGGAGCCGCTGGGGTGGCTTGCTTTCTTACGAATGCAAGCCGTGACCACAACGTTGCCATGGTCATGTTCTTGCTATGAGGACATGACCCATCCATGAACGATGTCTCCGCGTGGGCAGCGCCCAGACACGTAAGACAGCGATCGTGGCCATCAGAAGCGGAGAGATAACAACCGCAACCAGGAATAACACACAAACGGAAAGGCATCTTTACAAAGACGTTCAGTGTGTGCCGCTCTTTTAGAATGAAAATATACTCTTTTTAGAACATACTTTTTTTGTTATTCTGCCGAAGCACCCAGGGGCATTCTCTGCACTCCACGGGTGCAGAGGGGGAGAAGCCGCTGAAATGCGCCGTAAAATCCAGCAGATGAGGTGAATGAACTCGCAGATGAATTCAGCTTCAATGAATAGAACTGCTCGGCTCCGAAGAGAAAATCTGAATGAGTGGTTGCATACCAGCTCCTTTTATACCCCATATGTCCGGGGGAGTGGCATACAAATTCCACTCGCCAATTCCCATTGGCCTTTTTTCAAAGATCAGAGGTGTATAGGGCTCCCAAGAGTGACCCCTAGTGTCACTACATTGACACAACGTTGAGTGAGTGACCGATAGGGAACTACCATCAGTCAGTATCTGAGTAGTAAAAACCATTCATGTCTTTGTCAAACAAGTAATTGGGTCAATGATGTGATGCAGTTCTTTTTATGAGGATCGAGTGGTGGTGGCGTAGTGGGCTAAAGCACATAACTGGTAATCAGAAAGTTGCAGGTTCAATCCCCACAGCCATCACCATAGTGTCCTTGAACAAGGCACTTAACCCCAGGTTGCTCCAGGGGGACTGTCCCTGTAATAAGTGCATTGTAAGTTGCTTTGGATAAAAGCATCTGCCAAATGCATAAATGTAGGGGAGTCTGTGTTGCAAGTGTTAAAATGTGTCATTTTTCAAATGCGTTTCGATATCATAACATAGCAGTGTGTGAGTGAAAAAGCGAAAAAATAAGTGCTTATAAAGTCATAATCAGCAGTTGTACTCGTGATTTGTGTGAATGTGAATAAAACGCACAGTTGTTGTAGCACCTCTAGCATGTAAGACATTTTGCAGAAATGTTGCTATAGTAACGTTCATACTATTAGAATAGATTGCAAAAAACACATTTAAAATGCATTTCACACAAAACAATTACTTGAATACACCTCTACTATGATGAACATGTTTTCAGATTCTGAGTTTAAAAGTAATTTTTTTTATATGTTTTCTGGTGCTTGAATTGTCAGGAGACAGTAAAAACATATATACCTTAATAAAAGTCTCATTAAAAGCTGAAATTCTTAAAACAAAATGTTAGCATAAATAAATTGGAATAATCTGGGTGTATTCAAGTCATTAAATGTATTTATTTATTTATTTATTTATTTATTTGTATAAAATGCAATAAATGCTTTTCAAAAATGTATAAATCTAACATGGAAACAAAGATTACATTTCAGTGATATTCTATGATACATGCGATTTGTTCATTTGAATCACCACAGACAAGCTTATTTAAAAATGACGAATAGAATGAAAGCCAGTTCTCTCACTTTATTGTGACATCACATACGTTAATAATATGCAGTCTTTGTCTTCCAGAAAAAAATAATAATAAAAAAAAAAAAACATACCAAAAAATACTGGATCAGCAATAAGAGGCATATCCAGATTTTTGTTCAATAAAATACTCTCTAGAATGAGAAAACCACATTCTTCTGACTAGCAAAAGGAAGTAGCAAATCATGGTTCATATCTGGGAAGTAAACCAAAGACAATTGGCCATTTTTGTTTCATTACACAACAAAGAAAATGGCAAGAGATTGCATGGTGTCTCCAAAAAAACATTACCAAAACAAAAATTTTTGTTGTCATTACCTTAATTTTTCAGCAGTGAGTTTAGTTGTAGAATGTGCTTGACACTTTGGGAAAACCCAAACTCTGTGGGAACAGAATGGGATTATGCACAAAAAAGAGGAGTGACCCTATATTTAGTGCTGCAGTGTGTACGTGGCCTGAGAGGGGGACAGCATGTCCTCTCTGAAGATTTGTTTGTCAGAGAGAGAATAAGAGACATGAAGATGAACCCATGGGGAGATAGAAAAGCTTTGCTTATCTCTGCAGCTGTTCTCCTGTTATCTGAAGAACCAGCTTCTATTACGGTTCCTTCATCTCTCTCTCAAAAAAAAAAAAAAAACATTTTTCCCTTCTATCTCTCTATCTCCATTAGGACTTTACTGCAACTTCTTTTCCCAATCCAGCTGAGGGTAATTGAGAGAGAGAGAGAGAGAGAGAGAGAGAGAGTGCTGCGCAGAGCACTCAACAGATGTATCGATTCCTGCCTGATCTTTTTAGATTACACATTTTCTGTGTTGCCTCATTATTTAACCAAAGCAGAGCGGAGGCCAGGAGCAGTGCCCTGAGCAGCCTCATTTTCATCCAATCATACGACACCTTCAAAACAGCACTGAGCAGGGGAGGACTGGCATAGGGAGAACCGGAACTTTTCCCGGTGGGCCGGACGTGAAACGGACAATTTTTATTTAAAATGCAGGGCTGAGCAGAGTAAGCCATCTGGAAACACCTGGTAAATAGAGAGGCATGTGGATAGAGGACTCAACAATCACTATACAACACCACAGATGCACAACAATGTTTTATATGTTGTATCTCATGGAAGAACAAACCTGAATTTGATACCCTTGCAAGAGGAACATTAGACAACAGTAAAGTACAGCCACACAATCGGATTGCCTGAGAATCATTATTTTTTAATAATGATGACAGTTTTTATTTGTGGGCTGAACTACTTCGTAAAATGCATTTTAATGGATTTTAATCATTTAAATAACACAACATTCATTACACTTTGAAGTATTGGTTAACGTGCTTGGCATATTTTGTAAATAAAATGGTAAAAATCCATTTTACATTTTAATGCAGGTTTTAACACTATATAAAAAGGGAAAAAATGTCAAGGGGAGGTTTTATTCCGTATACTCAATATGTACAAAAATAGCAACAAATAATATGTCTTTGAGCTGCTAAAAGTTCTCACAGGTGGGCTAAAAATGTAAAGTTACCTATTGTCTGATCAAAAGGTCTCTGCCTCTAAACTTACATTTAATATTCTCACCTACAGTAACTTGACATTTCTAGCAGATTTCCATCTTGAGCCAATGCTACAGACACACAAGATCAAGCCAAAGCCATTAACACACATCAGCCTCTGTAATGGAGAAAAACTCATGCTGTCATTTCAATGCAACACATCCTGCACTGCACAAAAGAACACTTGATAATGTGAAAAAGCACCAAGTCTGTTGCACTTAGAGTTAGTTCATCCAAAAATTTAACTTTTGTAATTGTTTACTCACCCATATGCACACTTCGGACCAGTTAATCATGCCATAATGATACGTCTTGTTTGAGTAAAAATGATTGAGAAAATCAGATGGAAAAAGTTCTGCTTAGTATTTTCTCATTAAAACAACAACAACAACAACAATATAATCATTACATAAAAAAAAAAAAAAAAAAAAAAACACTGAAATGACCATATGTGTCAATTACAGGTTAAGTTACACTGCCTGGCCAAAAAAAAGTTGCATACTCTAATATTTCGTTGGACCGCCTTTAGCTTTGTTCACGGCACGCATTCGTCGTGGCAGTGTTTCGACAACCTTATGCAACAGAGTTGCATTCATTTTTGCCCGAGATCTTGTATTGACGATGGGAGAGTCGAACCACTCTGTAAAGTCTTCTCCAGCACATCCCAAAGACTTTCAATGGGGTTAAGATCAGGACTCTGTGGTGACCAATTCATGTGTGAAAATGATTCCTCATGCTCCCTGAACCGCCTGATGAATCTTGCCATTGTCGTCCTGGAATATGCCCGTGCTGTCAGGGAAGAAAAAATCCATTGATGGGATAACCTGGTCATTCAGTACATTCAGGCAGTCAGCTGACTTGAGCCTAGACCTGACTAATTGAAGCAACCCCAGATCGTAACACTGCCTCCAGAGGCTTGTACAGTGAGCACTATGCATCGCTTTCGAATAGGGTAAATCTGGACTCATCAGACCACTTGACCATTCTCCATTGCTCCACAGTCCAATCTTTATGCTCCCTAGCAAACTGAAGTCATTTTTTCCGATTAGCCTCACTAAAAAGTGGCTTTCTTGTGGCCACATAGCTGCTTAGTCCAAATCCTGTAAGTTCTCGTCCCATTGTGCATATTGAAATGCTCTTACTTTCACTATTAAACATAGCCGTGAGTTCTACTGTCGATTTTTTACGATGTGACTTCAAGCGTTTTAGTGATCTCTGATCAAGATAATTCAAGATTTTTTTTCCGACCACATTTCTTCCACGAAGCTGACAGTTCACCACAATCCTTCCAGGTTTTAATCATACGTTGGACAGTTCTTAACCCAATTCCAGTGATTTCAGCAATCTCCATTGAGGTCTTCGTTTACTTGGCTTGATGCGTGCCAATAATTTGCCCCTTCTGAAACACAGTAACATCTTTTCCACGACCACAAAATACGTCTTCCGACATGGTTGTTTAGGAAATGAGAAGCTGCACACTGCATCAGTTAGGGTTAAAAGAATTGTTGCCAGCTGAAACATATTAATCACTGCAATAATGATCCAATCATAGGCTCTTAAGTATCTGCTTATTTAAATCCAAACTGTGACTTTCTTTTTTTTTTTTTTGGTCAGGCAGTGTGTATGGCCTATAAAGTCTATTGGACTAATTAAATTCACAAAAATGTAACTGCTTAATTACAGACAGTGTTAAGGGTCACCCCTCGCACACCCAATTACACAAGGACATTGGAGCTTTTGGTGTCTTAACCGACAGGGGTGGAAGTGAACCAATCATTGGAGAGGTGTAGCTGTAAGTGCTCTTGCTTTCATGCAGGGACGTTTCTCGGCATTATCAAACTAGGTGTTCGCATAGGTCCCCTCCCAACCAAAAATGCTGTTCATTTACCCGAGATAAAATGTGTGCAACATATCCTGTATCCAGTTCTTAGTTCTGTACGTCAAGTCTTGCTTAACTGCTGCAATTTAGCCATCCATTCATTTTTCAGCATAAGAGCGGCTGCACATTTTCACTTTGCAGTGTACAGTACATGCAGACGGTATATTTATTCAATAAATCACATCCATTTGCAGTTTAACACTAGGACATATCACAATTTTAATTTGATTAATTGTCCATTTCAGTGTAAAAGGTGTAACTGCATGTGCTCATTAGAGTGTGAACATTGGAAAGTAGATGTCGTTCAGTCAGACAGCACTTGTGGAATGAATTAAGCCTGTGCTCGGTACCACCGAAACAGCAATCATTATATCTTTTTTATTATAGTATCGACTTGGTACCAAAGTAAAGGTACTTTTGACATCACTATATATCACAATATACAATATTTCTGGAAAGTGTTTCAAAAACTTCTGAAACATAATGAAAGGTTTTTAAAAGTAAATAATGAAAAGTATAATGAAAGCACACTCATCCAAGACTGTTAGAAAAAAGTGCCTTTAAATGCAAAAAATAACGCAAAAGTAACTAGTGACGGATAAAAATATTATAATGATTTTAATGATTATGTGTAGCGCAGTCTCTATTTGTAATGCATTTCCTACAATGCAGCATTTTACATAATCGCGATAAAAACGATGCAAAAAAAGAATGCTTGCCAAACTGTTTTGCCGGATTAATTATTTGGTCTCCTTGGGTGGCACTGGCCACTGGAAAGCATTTAAATGGTGTTTAAGGTCAGAGCAGTGCCTAGACACACTTAGACACACGAAACTTCCTTATCCATGCTTATAGCACTGTTTTCTCAATCAGCTTCTAAATGGTGTGTGTGTGTGTGTGTGTGTGTGTGTGTGTACATGTGTGTGATTGCTCACATCAGGCTTGAACAGCAGATTTGCACAGCTAGCAATAATCAAATTCCACAATGGATATAGCACATCAAACACACACACCTGCGATAAAAGGGAATAGACCGCTTGATTGCCGCTGAAAGATATAATATGAACTCCTCCGGTAGCTCTGTTGCTCCCATATCATTATAATCATTTATCCATGTGTGGCATCTTTTAACCACAAAACATCCAATCACACATTCAGGCGGAAAGTTATAATGACCTATGAGCTTTAACTTGTAACTGGGAGGAAACATGGAACGTGATTTTTTGTGGTGGAATTTTATTTATTTATTTCAGCACGTTTACAACTCAGATTGTGCATACAATAAAACATTATCATAACATTTAGCCGAAAAAAGAGAAATGCTGAAGCCAATGCTTATTTTAACTACCCTTCTCACCTAAGAAATTATACAATCTTTTGATCTTATTTAATTATCCGCATTTGCAATCCTTTTAACAATTCATAAATTAAAGAGCAATGTGACTATTTAACAGTACCTTAACAACATCAACTTAACAATTAATTAATACAACAACATTTACCACAACGTCTTGTAATAACAATCCAGTTAAGTATTACTTGGAATTCTCCATCCATCTGATAAAAAACAATCACACACACTATAATACATATCATGAAACTGATTAAAGAGCCTTAGCAAGCTATAGACAATAATGAAGAACTAATGATGAAGAATTACCAATTAATATGCTTAAATGAAACTAACTGAGTACATTGTGTTTGTATCTGACTTGGATAAACAATTGCAACAGAGCAACTCCTTTGAGTGTCCAAGGCCATGCACACACCGCAGCTGTAACTCCTCATAAGAGTGTTTCGTCCCATTCTGTACACAGAGTTCGGCTATTTAAAGGAGAGGCAATTGCATTCTGCAGTCCAATTTACTCTAGAAAAACATAGGTAGTGACAACCAAAATGTCACTGAATCCCAGCCTGATTTCATGAAAATGACGTGACTGCAGCGACATTTTTGCAAAATGCCATTACATGGTTCTTTATACGTATCATGGTAGTTTCGAGGTGAAATGTCTGCCATGCGGCACTAGAAGCGTGTTAAATGTTCTCCCAAATAAAGGAGGATTTTAGGGTTAATGCTCTATTGAGTTTTAAATCAACAAAACTGACCTTACTACCCTAAACCTTAAACCTAAACCTAACCGATAGTGTCAGAAAAAACAAATGTGAGATGAAAAACACAACTGCGTCATTTTGTGCGCTTCTACGACACTTTGGGCTCACATGTCGACTCGTGTGCTCTTCAGGACTCGTATCCCGCTCCTTTACATCACAAGTCCAGTGCTCTATCAGTTGAGCTACCATGCAATTTGAACACAATTGAAAAGGCTTAGTTGATTAAAGCAAATGTTAAAATTTGTCATGGCAGCTGACACGGACATGAATGAGCTGCGCATGTGCAAACAGTGTTGCCAAGGACCAATCACTAATCTGTACTGTTTGCGCCTCCTTTATTTTAATTTAAACAATTTAATTTGACCGTTAAATTTGATTTGTATTCTTCTCATGTGCTTATCACTGTCTTATCACTCACTATCACAGGGGTTCAGTTAATTCCCGTATCTGAACTCTCTGAATTCAGGGGCCGTTTACACGACAACGTTTTCAACTAAAAACAGAAAACTTTTTATGCATTTTGGCTGTTCGTTTACACGACAACGGTGTTTTGGGGCCTGAAAATGCAAACTTTTGAAAACGGGTTTCAAAGTGCACGTTTTTGAAAATGATGTCATCATCTCCGTGTAAACATACAAAAACGCGAATTTGTGAAAACTATGACATCTTGCACACGCGTATCACACGTTCAGTCTATAGGCATGTGCGCGAGTACTTCAAAACAACGCGCGAGACATTCAAAACTACAATGGCGGACTACAGGACTGTGTTTGTGCTGCTCAAGATTTTGAGTTTATTGACGCTTCTCCAGCAAAGTAATTGTAGTAATAAAGCAACCTCATCGTCCATCTAGACAAAATTGCTCGATGCTTTCGCCATCTTCATTGTTTGTATTCACCGCTCTGTGGAAGAATGCTTATGTACACAGGCGCGTAGTGTTTCTTTACAAAGTGACATCGCCAACTACTGGCCTGGCATGCATAATACAGCCTTTTTTGTCGTTTTCGCGGATCCGTGTGAACGGGGATCATTTTGACAACGTTGACGTCTGTACGCGAAACTTTTCAAAAACACAAAGGAAAAACTTTTCTGTTTTTAGTACATCGTTGTCATGTAAACGTACCCTTAATGAGCCACATTTCAGTCACTATTTCACACTCGTTCCATTGTCTGACAACAGAAACAGAAAAATATGTAAATGAGAACAGCTTTATTGGGAATTCGGCTGTATTAAAATACAGTATGTGAGCACAGAGAGTATGAGAGAAGCAAACAGATGTAAAGGACTGACACGGGCTTCCACTTGTAGAATGCAAATATGACGTGATGAAGTAATGCATATGCTAATTAGTGCATGACATCATCTAGTGACATAAAGCGAATTTTAGAGCAGGCTTTAGCTACTTTTCATTGAAAGTAGTTGGCAAAAGTGCTCCCCTGGCCTCAAGAGGTGCACTAGCGACTGATGCTAGATACTGTAGCCTTTAACCTCCTCGTTAGTGTGCCTGCCTCCCATGCCGGCTGACGCCGGTTCAAATCCCGAGCAGGACCGGTTACACATATACAGAACTGAACTGTACAAATCTTTGTTAATGAAAGAGCATAAAATATGCATAAAGACAACATGGTGCCTTTGTCAAAAGTGGTTTACTAAAAGCTACTAAACTGTTGGCATCTATGTTTCTTGTTTAAATCCATGAGATTCCAAAAGTTACTTAGGATATCATTCCATGTCAACCACTGCAAAATTCAGGAATGACTACACACACAGAATGTCAATTGAGTAGATTAGCTCCTTTTTAAATGCAGTTGTTACTCCCAAAACGTTTCAGTATTTGGCTGATGGTGACCACTGCTCCAAAAAAAAAAAAAAAACTGCCGTTCTATATTTTGAGGGGGCCCCACCAGGGCCGGAGTGGCAATCGGGAAGATTGGGAGAATTCCCGCTGGGCCGGTCAAAAATTGGGCCGGTTAGGTCCGCATTTTGATTGACAAACTTTCATCATATGTCGCATAACAATTGCCAACAGTCCGAAACATCCGGTATTTAAAGGATCAGAATTGCGTTCCGTGTTACAGGGGACGCAGTCTGTATTTTATCATCTCACACCCAAACAAATGAGAGAATAGCCTGTGAGAGACGAAACTGATGTGCTTCACTTGACAGCACGGGAAGGATCACAGAAGATCCATCGAGAACAGATAGGCTACTAATAGCTGAATGGATGAACGTGCTTCAGGTAGCCTACAAGATCATCACAAGTTTAATACTGACTGCAGTCTCACAATCTCAATCAATTAATCTCTGAAATCCTCTTCTTTAGCAGTGCAGAATGATAATAGCAAAATTATTTTTTGTCACAATATAACAGAGTACATGAAGTAAATGAATACAGATGCAACAGCATGACACGGTATGAAAATAATGGGACTTTACAGCTCTCAAAAGAGTAAACTCAATGAAACAAACAGCACAGAGTGCCTTCAATGTTGTATAATGCAATAAAACCATTTTGCCTTTGTCCTGAACATTTACATTCCAAGTAAAAGAAAAGTACAAATGTGTTATATTTAGTCTTTTATTTCACTCTTATCATTGTAAAATGGCACGTTTTTGAATGGCATGTAAAAATGTAAAAACAATCACTCAACCTTAATTGTTTCACTGGATCTGTTGCTATTTTAATTATCTAGAATGCAAAGCACTGACCATTTAAAGTGTGAGCCTGTACATCTTGAAAGAGTTATAAACATTTACAGTTCTATAGTGTTATTATGTGCCTGGATAGTCTTTAAAATAAACTTAGTTTACCCACAAATGAAATTTCTCTCATCATTTACTCACTCTCATGCCATCCCAGATGTGTATGACTTTCTGTCTTCTGCTGAACACAAATTAAGCTTTTTAGAAGAATTTCTCAGTTCTGTTGGTCCTTTCAATGCAAGTGAATGGTGATCAGAACTCAGAAGGTACAAAAATCACATAAATGCAGCATAAAAGTAATCCATACAGCTCCAGTGGTTTAATCTATGTCTTCAGAAGCGATATGATAGGTGTGGGTGAGAAACAGATCAATATTTAAGTTTTTTTTATTATTATAAATTCTCCTCCCTGCCCAGTAGGGGGCAATATGCTTATGTAAATCACCAAAAACAGAAGAAGAACTCTTAAGAGAGAAGAGTGCTATGAAAGTGAAAGTGGAGATTTATAGTAAAAAATGACTTAATTATTGATCTGTTTCTCACCGCTTCTCATTTACTTGCATTGATTGGACCAACAGTTCTTCTAAACATCTTCATTCATTCATGAAAGTCATACACATCTGGGATGGCATGAGGGTGAGGAAATGATCAAATATCCCTTTAACATTCACTTATTTTTTACAACACATACAATGATGTCTTATGACAAAGTGAAAGTCTTAGTGAATGCCGTATGTGGTACAATGACATGGAGAGCTTAAATAATTTTCAAGTAATTACATATACTGTATATTTTTGCTGTGATCTTGTTTTATTGTTATCATCTTCACCTCCAACCACCCTTTTGGGTGTGGGCTGACTTGGACATGACATCCCGGACTGAGTATGAATCCAACTCCGGCCCTGGGCCCTACTAAAAATCTTTGCAAATGGAAAAAAGTTTCATTGTTGCAGAGGTATAAAAAGTATGTTTGTTTGTCTTTATTTATTTTTTTACTGTATGCATAATGTATTAATAAATAAATAATAAAGTAGTTTTAATAATTTTGCAGTAATATGTCAACAGGCACATACAGTACATACACTTCTTTAACACACACACACACACACACACACACACACACACACAAACAGCCCCACAATTTTGCAAGCATTGTTGTTTTTCACATACGATTTCCCAGTTTTAGTGAAAATACAAGTGTCTTGCAGCAGTAACAGCTCATAACATAATTGTAATCAACTTCACATGCTATATTGTGTTCACATAGATTTCCTTCTTTTCCTCTGCAAGATAAAATGTTCTCTCTATAAAGTTATGCAGTATGTATTCCTATCTTAAGTCTAGCTGTACGCACTGCAATAACATTACTATGAGGCATTTCTCTTGTGTCATCAGCAGAATGCATATAGTTCCAAATCCATACTTGACAATACATGTTTCCCTCCTCAGGTTTTTTTTTTTTTTTTTTTACAGAAACATTGAACAGCTATTAAAATGCAATGTATCCATAGTACATTAATGCAAATATCAAACCCAAATGCCACTGGTGTAAATAAAAAGTTTGCACTGTGTCTGAAACCTTTGTTACTGTGCCAACATTTTTGCAAAACAAAAGCCAGTGAAATGGTGTCGTCATCTAACGAGGTTTTTAAGGCGAATATTAGATGGAGGTTTGAATGAGTAAAACAAACCTCCATAAAACATCAACCTAAACCTAACAAATAGTGTTCTAAAAGCGAATGAGAGGTAAACAACACAGAAATCCTTACCCTAAACCAACACCTAAACTATGGATGTTCCACTACCGGTATCGGTATCGTGCTTATGTACTGGTACTGGTGCTCGTAAAAATGCTCCGATACCAAAAACCAATACCATCTGACGTACGAATGTCATTACATAAACAGTCATCCCACAAATTAAAATCAGATAAATAAATAGTTTGCATGTAATTCAAATGTGAGCGCTTATGAATGTGTGGAGACCGTGTTGTGCTGATGCCGGCTGCTCAAATACCTTTTAAAGCTCCTCCTTGGCTTCGGCCGTGTGTCCACCAAAGCATTTTTTGCAGCTGAAAATGCCAGGTGCTCTTCTGAAAACGCCCAGCTGGGAGCACTTGAGATCGCTTTGGAAGCGCAGCATTTTTTTCAGCTTTGATTGCTATGATATGGAATATCCGTGGAAGTAATGTGTTGCAAGTACCTAATTTCATAGCTTGAGTTATCAACAAGTACTGAATGTAAAAATGTCAGTGTAAGGGGGTTCGGTGGAAAGGAGGAGGCGAGAACCGGCTTAATAATATAAATAATAATTTAATAAACAATCCAAACAAACCACACAACCAAAAACACACAGCACAGCTGTCTGTAATTCTCTCTCTCTCTCGAACTGTCATCCCCGGCCGCCTTTATCCCTCGCGCGCCCCATCAGGCTGATTGGGGACCGGGTGTGTCTCATTCCAGCCCGGCCCCGCCCTCCTCAGCTCTACAGTCAGCAAAAGGAAGAGTATTTGCTCTGGCCCTTGCTCTGGATGAAGGGAAGGCTGAAGCATTATTTTTCATATTAATATTGTGGTAGTCCGGGAATGTCATCTGGTACAGACATGAATACTCAGAGACCAGCAAACTTCTCCTTCATTGTTGTTCAGTCATTGTACAAGTAGGATGTGACGGTTGGTCGGTGTGATATTTGTCCCGCTCCTCCTCCACTGTGATTGGATAGCTGGGTAAAAAGTGACAGTGACGAGCACTCAAAAAAGTTTTACCCAAAGCTGAACATATTTCAACTCTTGGCGACCAGAAGAAAATACCAAGCGTGCAGCGCTCAGTGTGGAAATAACGCTCAGTGCCTGCTCACACTGCTGGCTTTTTTAAATACATGGCGCTCCATTGCAAACAATTGAAAAAATACGCTGGCCTCAGGAAAAACGCTTTGGTGGACACACGGCCTTATACAGGGAAAACACCGTCATGAGCATTGCGCGCTCTGTTTGTAGCAGATGTAGCAAATTCACATTGTAACTTATTTAATTCAATAGCAGACGTTTGCAGTTTAATATTCACTTTGAGTCACTTAGTGACCGGCTTTTCCAGAGTGGGAATTTGCCGTTATAACGTCAGAGCTCCTCGGTCAAAACAACACAGAAGTTGCAGCCACCACTGAATCTCTCCCACTGCACTGTCCAAATTGAGTCCCAGGCTCGAGGCCTCCAGAGGGGCATCAGCTTGAGCACGCAAGTGTCTTTTAATGTCTCTAGAGACTGAGGACTTTGAATTCTTCCTAGAACAGTTAAGAATCAGGGTGTATCGTACCTCACCAGTTTATGACATAAAAAGTATTAAAACCAGCAAAGGGCGCAGAGCTCGCCATTCACACGTCCAAACCTTGCATGGCGTCACGTGACTCTTTTGACATTTTGATAATCAAATTTAAATAAACTCTTGATATGGAAGAAAAAAAAACAGGTATTGGACTCAGTATCGGTGAGTACCAAAAATGAAGTATCGGTACTCGTACTCGTTCTCCAAAAAATGGTATCGGGACATCCCTAACCTAAACCTAACCGATAGTGTCCAAAAACAAAAAGAGAAATGAAAAGCACATTTTCTGAAGCCATTTCGTGTCACTTCTACGACACTCTCGTTTCACGTGCCAGCTTGCGTGTTTGGCTAATCACATTGGAATAAGTGTGTAAATGTAGGTGAGTCTGTAATACAAGTGTTAAAATGTGTCGTTTTTTCAAATGATGCGTTACAGTGAAAGTGTCAAATAAGTGCAAAGATTAAGTGTTTATAAAGTTATAATCAGCCGTTGTACTCGTGATTTGTGTGAAAGTGAATAAAACACACAGTTGTTGTAGCGCCTCTAGTGTGTAGAACATAGAACGCGGCACATAAAAGTCACTTTGCAAAAACATAGTTATAGTAACATTCATTCTATGAGACTATAGGTTGCTTTAAACACACTTTACAGGTTTAATAAATTATTTAGATCTTAAGGTGCCATTAATGTATATTTTTCAACAATTAATTTTTTTTCCCTCTCATAAGAAAGTTAGTAAAGAATTTTCTGTGTCAAAACAATCATAATTTAGTCTATAATTACCCTTTTTCAACCCTCTTTCTCACCATTACAATTAAAAAGGCAGTTGGTTTTGCTCTTGTGCCTTTAAATGTCCTTTTGGCATGTCACATTTGCTGTCGAGCCCAAACTAGTTTGCAATGCTCCTTCTCTCAATAAACACATTTCTACACAGTCTACATTGTAACAGGTTCACAAAACAATCCATTTTGAAATGCACCACACAAACTCTTAAAATCAGGTTGAAATGATCAGGTGTTAAAAATAAGCCTTGATGATTTTTTTTATTTTTTTCTTCTAATGTTGGTATCCATCAGAAGGATATTCAGAGTGGGAGGTGCAGCACACAGCCATATATATCTGGCTGAGTTCACAAGGAGCATTTTTTTATTTTTTTTACAGCATAATATTGGTCGTTTTTAGACTGGGGAAGAAGTTTAAAGTTCTAAAAGTTACAGTAGGCCGATGTTTCACTAAGCATCAAACTCTTATTTGAAAAGATCAAGTAAAATTGTATTTTGCATGATATGATTCCTTTAAAAGGATTGGAAAGTAACCTTCAAACACTATACACACAGTGCAGCAGTCTGTAATCTCTCTACACACATAAAACACACACTAAACCTCTGTAAAAGAAATAATTTTCAAAGGCACAGAGTGATCTTGCACAAAATGTGGAACTTAGGACAATCGTCATTAAAATCTCAAACTGGGGGTTTAACCTGTATTTAAGTTTCTCCGGAGCTCTGGGTTTTTTGGCATTAACAATTAGCATTAATTTTCTGCCAGAACTTATAAAATGATTTTGGAGCAAGACAGACATTGAAATAGAGAGAAAGAGACACAAAGGTACTCATAGATATGCAAGCCTGTATAAAAATCCTTTTAATTGTACCTTTGAACACTTTTCAACAAATCCAGGCTGTATTCGGAATGAAACACGAACATACTACTTACTGCATTCAGCTTAGCATATACATGTATTGTATAATGCCTACTTTTTTCCGTAAAATAGTATATGAAACAGTACAAACTATGCAATGTTAAACTATGCAAATGACGTATTTGTTATTTATTTATTATTTTTTTATTATTTGTCCACTAATAATATCCAAGAGGATAAGTACATGCATCACAGGAGATTTGTCATTTTTCTAAGAAAATAAATAAAAAATAAAAAATAAAAACATGGAAATGCACACCACAGTGTCTGTGCTGGAAATGACAAAAATGGAAATTAATTTTTTTTTTCTTTTTTTCTTCTTACTAAGGCTAATTTCATGAGTTTAATGAATTCTAAATAAACACAATTAAATAATATGTTCACACTTTTTGCATAATTTGACAAAATTACAGCTTGATTGGAAATAACGGAATAAAAATATTCTGCTTACAAGTGATATTTCCCCTGATTTTTCTTTGTTTTGTCTCATATTTAATCTCAAGCATGCTCTTCACTGACATTTTTGTCAACTCTGTTAACAAGTACACTAACTTTTGAAAAAACTTTATTAGAGGTAAACTGGGTGGTTTACGAGGACTTTTTTTAGGTTATAAACTGGTAATTACAAGGGTATTATGCTATAAATGTGGTTTATGAGGACATTTCTAGTGTCCCCATAATTCAAATCACTTAAAAAACATACTAAACGATGTTTTATTGAAAATGTAAAAATGCAGAAAGTTTTTTGTGAGGGTTAGGTTTAGGGGTAGGGTTAGGGTTAGGGGATTGAATCTATAGTTCATACAGTATAAAAATCATTATGTCTATGGAGAGTCCTCATAATGATAGCTGCACCAACATGTGTGTGTGTGTGTGTGTGTGTGTGTGTGTAAATGTGTAGTAATTTGTATTTTTATCATGGATTTTCATAGTTTAATATTGAAAGTCTGGGACAAGACTAAAACAGTCAAATCTGTACATAAATGGTATTTGAAAAGCACCAAAAATAAATGAGGAAGGCCTTGTTAAAAGTTTCCAAATAGGTTTAAATAAGACCCTTTTATGACAAAAAAGAAAAAAGTTGAAATCTGTTCGACTTAATAAATATCAACCCATGGGACATGAAAGTGCCCAAAGTTAAAGAAACACCCAAATATGGTCATTTTAAAATAATATATATAATTTTGTGTGAAATGTTTTTTTTTTTTTTTTTTACTTTTGGTGGGCCAATCAAGTCAAGAAAGAGTCAAAAATCACAGTTATCATATCCAGTTAATTTGTCACCCAGCAAATGGAAGGTCTATTTGAGCGCACTGCACAGTGGGACACCAAAGTACTCCTTTTATACATTTTGGCAAATGTAGTAGGTCATCCGGAATTTTATGCATACAGTAAATTTATTTGACATGCACAGTATACATTTCGCATATTGCTAAGATAGTATAAATCGCAGGTAGTATTCCAAACACAACCACACACACACACACACACACACACACACACACACACACACACACACACACCTTCTTCCACCATTAAAGCATCACAGCCCTGTCTGCATTCTCACACTTTCATGCCTGTGTTACAATAGCGTGTATGTTTGTTAGTGTGAATTCAGTCCCTGTAGCTCTCCTCTCATCTAAAAATGTAACTCTCTCATTACAAGAATGTTCACGTAGTCATCAGTGTGCAACATAATTACAGCTCAGAGATTAAAACCGAGCACAGTATAATCTCTTCGTCAATCCTACGTGTCTGGCTCTAAGTGTTTTGAAATATCCACAAGGAATTATGCCAATAATATCAGTGCATTGATACACTACTACAGCCATGTCATAAAGTGAATATCAGTCCCTAGGCCTTTGCGAGTTGGATTTCTGGCTGTGCATCCAATGAGGTCCAAAAGTCTGAAAGCACATTGAAAATCTGGAATTCAAAATCTACATTAAACACAGGAATAATAAAAAAAGAAATGTTATGATGTAAAATGACCAAGAACCATTTAAGATTCGGCACTATTTCTAGGTGACAAATAAAATGTGTGCAAATTTTTGACATTGATCGATCATGTTAACTCCTTTGTTATAAAGGTTTCTTTGCTTCCATTGGTGCACACAAGATGCTCTTTGGAACATTCTCAAATCATGCTGGATAACAGGAATCATCAGGTTTTGTTCATTCCAGCGAGTGCATGCTGTCATTGAAGAAAAAAAAATGACAGACCAAATACTAAGAAAGTCTGAAATTCAAATGAACTTTTACATTTAAATTGCAATTCTGCAAATATAATTAGTAATGCCTAATTTTATTATATAAGAATATGCAGAATAGATGCATTTTCACTCATGTATGCATATATCTGTCAGTGCAGAGCTGCAACAAGAATTAGCTTTCTAGCGAATGGTTTTTGGTTTTGGTGCGGTTCAGGGGGTGTGTTGTGGAACTGAACAGTGGCTGGTGGTTGTGCTCTGACCTGAAGAGAAAAACACATTAGCAGTACAATGACAACAGGTGGCCTTGCTGGAGTCACACTATAATGAATATATTTTCATCAAAAAACAAGAGCAAAACAAACTTACTGGGTTATTTAAAACCAAGTATCATTCAGTTTAGCTCTTGAAGTCATCTTGAAAACATGTTCTGCTAGTTTTCTTTTTCAGGATTTCTGCATAAATTATAAATCTGGCCACATTCTGTCTTAAAAAGCAGTTTGAATTATGAATTGAATAACTAAAACTAAAACTGGGCCTCTTTTTGTTCATTCATCTCTATGGCAAAAAAAATAAAATAAAATAAAAATGGCACAATTGACCTGAATGCACCCTAACAATGTTGTAAACATAGTAGTAAATTTTTTGTAAAGGCTTGAGACTATATATGCACATTGGATTGGATTGGATTGGATTGGATAAAGAAATGTGAGCGGTGCTTGCCTGCGCAAAACTTGCTACAAAAATGCCAGTGTTTTAAGTGGTAGAAATCTCTCGGTTCCCTTCTTCAATGCAAGTGGAATTACATCACCTCTGGTCATGTGACTATTTGCACTACCCATGTGAAAATACTCACATGAATTCAAGACAGTCTGCACTTTCATTTATAGTTGACAACTCTTTATAAAATACATAAGCTCTTTTAAATAATACATCAGTTTGACAGAGGAAATACTTTGTTCTTTTATAAAAGCTTCACATTTCTGCTTTTAAACCCTGCAAAAATTGGCCCCCATTCACTATTGTAAGTGCCTCACTGTAGCCTCGATTTTTGCATATTTAAAAGAAAAGGAGGGATGAGTCGAAATTATTTTTTTTGGTAATCAATATTATGCCTCAAATGCTGTCGATTGAGCTAATTGTGTGTGGAACTTGGAATTTTCCTTTAAATACTTTAAAAAGGGGTTTTGAAAAAGTATAATCAATGGTAATATTGATCACTAATTAAAGCTACACTATGTAATTCTTTTGGTTAAAAAAACAACAAAATCTTATTAATGAGAGAGTGCAACAAAAATCCATCTTCCAAACCATGTGTTTACTTTACCCAAATACACATTAATAAACCTATATTAATAATACATTTTTTAGAGCTGTCGGGACGGATTTCACGGGAAATTGCATACATACAGTACGTCATTCCAGCTTGATCTCACAGTGAATTCAGAAAGAGTACACTGAATTTTCTTTCGTCAAAATCGGTATATGCCGACCGAAATTTCGAAACACTACCCCCCAGTGGCCAAAGCAGTAAGTGTTGTAGGGCAAAAAAGAGAGGTTGCCAAAAGCTAGTAGTGAAGCACGTTGTTTTCAGCTTTACAGGATGTTATACAATGAAGAGAAAAGCATATATTTATAGATTCTATCTCCTAACCCAAAGCTTACCTTAACCATTAGTGGAGTAAAAAAGTAATGTTAGAGGGAAAAGTGAAACCTCCGAAACATGCTTGTCATTGATTATTCAAACATGGTTACTGCCTGACTTTGAACCCTAGTCTCCCACGCCACTGATGCTACATGCTGCCAATCGCTCCAGGTGGAAATGTAAACACATTGAAACACCTGCAAACATGTCTGATAAGAATGCTGCATGTCAGTGGGTCAGCATGCAGTCACCAATCCTAGGGTACTGAAACTATCGGAAACATCATGCCGACTTCACGTGTGATCATGTTGGTCATTCGCCCGTGCGTGTCACATCATATCCGCACACACAGAAAATAAGCTCCGGCTGCTGTAGCGCGTGTGTGGGAGTAGCGTGAAGCTGAAAGTTTGTTGTCACAACGAATGAGAAAACTTGACCATGGATCATTCAAAACGGCAAACCTCCGGGGAATCAGCGGTTGTAAAAGCAAAGAAACCCCGAACAGAGCAGAGTCTACAAGCAAAAAGGGAAAGCGTCAGAGTCCGTAATAAAACCCGAATCAACATCAGCTTGGCTTTTCAGGTGTGGCGACAACTCCGAGATCTGAAAGGATTTAAAAGTGACCCAGAGATGGCTTTTTTTCTTACTCAACAGGTAATATATTTTATTGATATGGTTTATGTATAGTTGTGTATGTTATGTATAGTTCATGTCCATGTGTGTGTAGTGAAATACAATAATTATACTGTATTCGGTGCAGAACTTTTCTCTTGCTAGTGTGACGCTCCTGTTCTACCCACTCCATACGGGACTCGAACTGGCCTCTCCGGCATGGGAGGTGGGTGCACTAACAAGGAGGCTAAAGGCTACAGCCTCTAGCGTCAGTTGCTAGTGTACCTCTTGAGGTCAGGAGAGTGAGGTTTATACACATTGCACAGCTATCTATCAGCTGGCTCCGTTACACTAGCACACATATGTATTTTCTTTATAACAGCAATTTATATAAATAAATCCTTTAGTCTTAGGCTTGCCAAAAACATGTGAGTCTTGAAATGATGTTGACCACTGGTTGGTAACAATGACAGTCTATAAATTAGTTACTACTGTGGTGGTCTATTTGGCCAGAATATCCTGCAGTTATAAAAACTTTACAACGTTTGACCTTATCAGACTAGCAATCGTTATGTCTAATGTTAACGAACGTTGCCTAACTTTTGTAACATCATTTATTTCAAAACATCAATGCTTCCAATAAGTCAAAACAACAGCATAAGATATGGCACTTACCTGCTCAGATGACATGTTTTCGGATATCCGTCTTGTCCTTTCTTTCGTTATTTATTTGTCCATTCGTTCTGATAAGATGTCCTGTATCCATGTGTACACCGATGCTTTGAACCGCATTCATCAGCGCAGAGGAGCAGAGCTGAAGCACATGTACGTCATTACCATAACAATGTTCTTCCGCAAGACACATGCAGTTTTATTTTTTAACTGCTAGAGGGCCAAAACTTACATAGTGTAGCTTTAAATAAATCTGCCTAATTTGTGGGATTTAAACTCATGTTTGAAGTGTATTGAGATCACAGATAAAACTTCACAGTGCCCCTGTTGTCAGGTCATTGTCTTGGTTTGGGCTCGTGGCCAGTCGCTGTGAGATTCCTATTACTCACGGGGGACTAAAAGACAGAGAGGGACTGATGGGAAAGATAGCCAAAGGTCTTCCCACATTGCTTTGCCGAATGCAAAGCTTATATTTCAACCAAATCTCTCAAACAAGCAAAACAAAAGATTATTTAGTCAGAGCTTCACTTTCAGCAACTAAGCCTTTTTTATTGAATGAATATCTTCGTTGAAATCCTTAAAATAGTTTTCTGCACATTCCAGCGAAACCAGCATGCTCAACGTGTTACATAACAGAAGATGACAAATAAACAATTGATACACCATTGTCCAGTCTTAACTCACAGATTTTTAGCATGAGAAATGTTTACCCTCAACCTCTAATTATAAAAGCAAGAAAAGATTTTGTTGTTCCAGACGCTTCAATAGGAGATGGTGGTGTTTACATGCGAGATGGTTGCCGAAGTTGTATGAACCCTCATTCTGACAGATGTTTCGTAATTGTTTGTAAGTGGCTATGATTGCCATCAAAAGCAGCAAAATGCAATTAGCCTGCTAATCAAGGAGCCAAAACTGTGGCAGAAGTAACCTACAGCAATGTGCTGTGTCCAATTATTTACCTCTCCTTTATTAACACTGACAGATAGTACTAATGAAAGCAACACACGCTCTGAATATGTGTGAAGGAAATAAATGGAGGGAAAGAGAGAGAGAGGTAATAAGCCTTATCCGTATATGATTAGCGGGATATGTCTTGTGAAAATGACCCATGGTTGCAAAGACAGTATTGCACTGCAACACTCTGACAGATGGTGAAAAGTCCGACATCATCACCATGATATACACTAAAAGAATTGGCGTATCATTATTATTATTACTATCATTATTGCTCATTTGAAAACATTCTTAACCCTAAGTATTAAACTTTGGTGCGTAACTCATCCCACATTATTTGTGCTACGAATCTTTTTCAAATCACATATCAAACTGTACAATGGGACCATGTTCAGAGCACTGGCAGTGAGCAGCCACCTACAAACCACGTAGCAACATGCACTCAAAAAACTTTTGCAAATGCATCTGGCACAGTAATGCTTTGGCAATCACCCACATCACCCTAGCATTTTAAGTAGTGAGTTTTGCATGTGTAAGCAACAGATTTTCTTGTAATAATCAGCTGATTCAAAAAGAAATATATCGCAGATATGCAAATGTACAATGATTTCATCGAAGATGACAGTGGCTAGCACATGTGCTTCGGCATGCTCTCATGTGGGCAACGCAAGTTTGAATCAGACCAACTGCTGTCCTCCTAGACCCGGGCGGAACGTTGTTATGGACCATGTGCGACACGGATGGGTTAAGCCATTGCGCACCATCTTCAGGACGTGAGCGGGGTCCGAGTTGGGGTGGCAAAGCTCAATTCTAGGGTGTCAACTGCCACCCCGTGCCATTCTTCTGGCCCCGCCCCTGCTCCAACACTTTGAGCTCAATGTTATTTTTAAGCTGTTACTACAATTTTACCACAACAAATTATGGTTAAAATATGGTTACTTAGGGGTGGGCAATATGCCGGTAGACATGATAAACTGGTAGAAATTTGGTATACATTTTGGATTATCATCTGTATCGCAGTTACGCAAAACCACCACCGCATGCAAACAAATGTGCACTTCATTCTATTCAAGTATCACGTACGCACTACACATTCTGTCAGAAAAATATATCAACTGGTGTGGGGACTTCCTTGTGTTTTTTGTTAATATTAATCTAATAACAATAATATATATATCGTTTTACTTCTATTGATGGTTTTTATTTTATACATTGTCCTTTTTTATTATGACTATTTACCCACAAAAAAAAAAAAAAACGAGGCAATGTTAACTTAACTGAAAAGCACCTGAAGGAAACATGTCATAGTTTTAATATTTAGATTACTGTGTAACTTTTCAAATAAAGTGTTCGGTAGCATATTCAGTATTGTTCAGTAGCACCATTAAATCTTGTGGTAATGAAATTGCTATAGAGAATCATAAAATTGCACTGGTATTGGTACAGATACGGTATATTCACATTTTATATACTCAATATTTTATTTATTTTATACATTACATACAGTATACTCTGCATGACAGTACATACAGTATATTACATATTCAGGTGGCCAAAGTGTCCACCCAATAGAAATAGGTTTTGCTCAGCATGAAGAAAAAATAAATAAAATAGAACGAACATTGGCTATGCTGCAGCACTCATTCAGACGACACAAGTTTAATTTTTACGCGACACACAAACTGAGGGGGGGAATTCACTAAGAATGAATTGCGCCCAGGAAATGTGTTATTTCTTAACACACTCTCTCTCTGGCTTAGTGTCCCTTTCACTAAAGGAATTAAGCAGATCAGGCAACAGTGCAAACACCCCAACAAAATCTACTCTGAACGCAATTTGCACGCGCAATTCCAATCTTGCAGGCCGATTCTGAGCGCTATAAAGTAGAGGATGCAGCACACCACTGTGATCTAAAAAATTCTGCCGGGACACCTGAATCATGTCTTTAACATGCGGAAGTGCGCTTGACTACACCATGCATCTGGATATTTCTTCATCATTTGATCATAAATAGATTAATTACTGCTATCACATTTATCATACATCACATTTAAATAAAATTTGTTTTACCACCATGTACATGATGCCAGACAAAGAGCAAAGAGTTTTGTGAAAGCAGCACAATCTATATTGACACACTTGTACACACTGCTGTGATTAGTTTGACAACAGAGATGAAAGAATGAATCTACTGTATTTCAGAGAGACAGGGTGCATGTGTGTGTGTACAAGAGAGTGAGACAGAGAGACACAGAAAGACAGGGAATGCTATTGTATGCATTTCCGTGGGAAACTCTCTAAACTCTCATTTACTTATTAACAGACATGAACCGCAAACATTCCTAAAGTTTACCCTGTCAGTGAGTGACACGGACAGTTTGATTTAGAGTCAACAACAGAATGAAGGGCAGCATATAAAGGTAGTGTAAAAGTAATCCAAACGACTCCAGTGGTTAAATCCATGTCTTCAGAAACTATATGATAGGTGTGGGTGAGAAACAGAAAAATATTTAAGCCTATTTTTACTATAAATTATCCTCCCTGCCCAGTAGGTGGTGATATGCACAAAGAATGTGAATCATCAAAAACGAAAGAAGAAGAATGAGTAAATGATAGAGAATTTTTATTTTTGGGTGAACTATTCTTTTAAGGGGAAACCCAACCCTGAAACCCCACCATCACCTCCACTGCTGAGGGAACCAGTCATTGCGAGCCACACGTGTGAAATCCATTCATACATACATTCTAACTATCTTTATTTTTAAGTCCTTATAGACCATTTCAAGGACTGTTCGTTGGTGATGTCAAGTGATCTCATTGTTCCATGAACATTTCCTGCTTGTCAAAACAGAGACTATTTAGCGGAGACGGGCCACTTCTATTAAAATTAATGGGAGAAATTGGAATGCCCATCGGCAGCCAAAGGTCAACGGATGTAGAAAGGAAGTCCTGTCTTACAGGTAAAATAGCCAATCACCTTTTAGATACAGAAGTCACCTGTCAATCAACTCGAGAACACACATGCGCATTAGCTAAACAAGATGGTAAAATAGTATTTTTAAAGACATCACAATTTATTATACCAGTTGTGACGGAACGACACGCCCCTCCCTTGGATCATCGTCTTGGTTGACTTCACCCTTTGGCTGTGATGGGGCTCACCTGAACACAACGAAGAGCCTCATCACCGATTGCGCCACTCCTCGTGAGACCGGTCTCTACCTGCAGGCATCTTCGCAGGTCCATGAACGGAGCAGGGAGGGTCATGTGGTGAATTAGATGCGATGCCGGGGATTAGAGCACGCATCATGGCCGACGGGCCAGGATGCTGTGCCACTGTTCTCCTCAAGTGCCGAGGCCAAGGGAAGTTGGGACACTGGAGTGAAGCCGCTGCCCCACGCGCCTTGAACCAAGGTGTGGAGCGCGTCACAGCCGATAGGACCCCGCCCACTATCACCTGGACCTTCCTCTGTCTTCACTACTCTTCCTTCACATAGCCCTTTCCACCGCGAAGGCCCCAGGTTCCTCTTTGGTTTGGACATTGTAAATAAATGCCACACCCACTGTGTCTGTCTCTTTCTCACTCCGCCACACAGTGTCGTCAGATTTTACTGCTTATTTGAAATATGTTATTTTATCGTAATCTTGACCAACCGTATTGGAGATTTCGGTCTTTCCCCATTCAAGTATATAGGAGCTGCACTTTCATGATGCTTGTTGCATAGAAAAATAGCTGCCCAAACTGCCCAAGAGCATTCCAAAGATGGCCGCCAAGTGGCTTACCTTGAAAAAGAGATGTTGTTGAAAGGATCCGGAAATACGCTTGGACCGCTTTAATTACTTTGCTTCTAATTACACCGTCTCAGTAAACTACACAAACAAAACCAATATTTCACCTTCAACCATTCATTTAGCAGGAGCTATTTAGGAGAGGTAGAGAGAGTGCATGTGCATGTATGCGAGTTCCATTGTGCTGCCGCTGAGATCTTCTATTCTACAGCGGTGTTATTTGTGGGCAGGATGCGAGCTCTCTCGGTGTGACATTTAAGCCCGGTAGTGCACAGAGTCCTGCACTCACTTTAATTGAAACAGATGGAGAGTCTGAGGCACAGCCACAGGGCATGAGCTCTGAACGCATCCACACACACCGCTACACATACACTGCATATATCTGTGCTCTTATTAGTGCTACCTGCTATTGCACATACTTGATACCTAACATCAAGAATTCACCTTTGGCATGTGACTTGTCACAATACTTCTGCTACGGACATAAATGGTACCATAAATCATTCTGCTTGTTGCACTATTTCTATTCTAAACGATTAGACTCTTGATTTTAAGTCTTGTTAAAAATTCCAAGCCATATCTAGGAACCAGAATACCATAGAGAATTGGAGGGCTGTTTTTCTAGTAAGCAACCATCCAGAACACCCTGGCAACACATAACAATTACTAAGCAACCACCACTGAATACACCCTAAGATTGCAGCAGGGTCATTTTGTGCCAGAGGTCCCAGAATAAATATTCTGCTTTTGATACATTTCTGAAGAAAGAAATACATAATTGATTATCTAAGCCAAAATATTAAATTCCATGAATCAATATTTACTACAGTAAGTAATCTATTATTTTTTAGGGGGGTCAAAATTACAATGTCCACCTATGATTTTGGAGCAAAACCACAAGGTCAAAAAGATAACCGTAGGCAGTGTAATTTTTTACACAGATGTGAAGGTTCTGTATATTACTAAAATCAGTTCACTTCAGCACCCCTTGTTGAATTCTATGCAACAAAAAAAAGGATGTTTATTTTGAACCTGAACCTAAAAGGATATTAAGATATCTTTAATACTTCTGGAGTTATAGGCACCCCAACTTTGGAAAAACAACTAAAAAAAAAGGGTTGTTTTTTTTCTCATTTTGGACTCGCATCATTGATATATAATGCAACAAGAGGTTGGAAAGAACAACACAATAGACAAAACAATACAGTATGTAACAATAATGCTTTATTAGCATTTTCCAAACTCCACAGTATAAAGATAGAAATTCACTAAAATAGTTCCAGTTTGAGTGACATTAAACAGTGGGATGTTGACTGACTGAAAGAACTAGTATTCATTGCAATGCACATTAATTTCTCATTTAATATCAATCCGTCTTTTCACTTTAGATAGAGAATGCTCATGATGCGTGTCAGGGCATCCAGCGCTACATTGAACTCCAGATGAAAAGCGCGCCTTGTTCTGCTTTTAGCGATGGCACTTCCAATATAAAGATAATTCATCCGAACTGTCCGGTGATCATTAGCTGATACTTCAAAAGCTCGGCGGCAACCAGTACAAAGTTGAAATGATATTAAATTTCAGCGGATCGTCAACAGGGAGAAAAACTAGCTGTACAGCGGGATGGTAAGAATTGACATGCTTATGGGGTAAAATGCTGACTTACAAAGACACTTGAAGGACTTCAGTGAAGACTTCAGTGAACTTCTTCAGTGAAGTCCCTTCAGCATAGTTTATAAGAGGTTCTTTCTCCAGCACTTGATCATTGGCACGGACTCCCTGTTGTGTGTTTGTTTCTAGTGTGTATATGAGTGTAATGTCCTCACTAAACACATTGCAAAGGCCCTGCCCTCTTAACAGTGTTTACAACTCACACAGAGCTGAATAAAATGTCAGAATCGAATGTCAAATCAGTACCAGTAAAAGTGTGGAACAAATCAGGATTTATAAAGGCAGAAACTGACATGAAAATGTTCTTATGCATACGTCAACTATAGAAAAAAGATAGAGCTGAGAAAATTGGTCTGCCATAAGAAAGTAGATAACTAGAAGCATGTAGCAACACCATTAATAGAATAATACATTTTATCGCACTTTACCTTGATTGCTGGGAGAACTTTTAAAGAAGATAATCCAGAAAGACGGTCTCTTTCGGTCCTAATACAACCTTAACGTTGTATATTCATTCTCCACAAGCCAAAGTTCACACATAACTCAACTCCATCCACTAGCTGACTCCAGTGCCCATCAAGCAGAGGAGGAGAAAAAGAGGGAGGGAGTGGGTGGAGGGTCTATTCTCCTGTGGAGCAGCGATCAGATGTATCCAGCCAAGTTGCACTGTGAGAACCAGAGAGAAAGAGTCGTGAAGCTGGTCCCGGGTCAGTGGGCAGGCCACTACGAGTTCACATTGCCCTTCTGTGTGCAGCTGACAGCAGGCAGGTAAGAGGATCCGTACTTAGTCAGGGATGAAAACAATACCTGCTCACTCAGGCTACACTGCTCGGCGGGGTGGTTTATAGGTGGCGGCAGTCTTTGTTGGGGGGGGTTGGTGGGGGGGGCAGTCAATGAAATAGCCCTGTCAACACATTGCTGTTATGTGAAGATAGGCTTCCGGTTTGACCAAAACTCTCAAAGACATTCTCATACTTGAGACACACACAAGAGGAAAACAACAGCAACAATATTCTGTCTCTATTAAATTATTCTCTCCTGGCAATAGGTCGCAATGAGCTGCCAACAGCCAGGTGAAAAATGGAGCATGCAAATCTGATTTTAAATGCATATTACAAGTACATACACACATAGCTGAGTCTTATATTGCTTATAATATCTAAAGCATTTGCACTGATGAATGCATCTGAGTGTCTCACAGTGTAAAATCTGAATTCTCAGAAAGACTTGTAAGGTAGACCGTCATTCATTATACATCCTCATTTCCTCTCTCTCTTTGTATCCGTCTCTCTCTCTCTCTCTCTCTCTCTCTCTCTCTCTCTCTCTCTCTCTCTCTATGCTCAGAATAGCCTACAACCATACTACTTGTACTATTGCAGTATGCAGTGTCTATACGGTGCACAAAATGCAAACACTCTGCATGGAAACATCCAGATCACCTACTACTATTTGCCAAAATGTGCAGTACATATCCCCACATTCAAAGCACAAGGAATACTGTAACAAACAATGCAATGATTTTTAACATCTCTTTCCAGACTGCTAAGAGAGATTCACCCAAAATAGTTTTGGGTGAATCTCACAAAAACTGTCAAGAAATCTCCAGGTCTTATTTAAAAAAAAAAAAAACAATATTAATAATTATTTGACATAAATAGTAAAACTTATGTCACAATACAAATAAACGTAATCGTCATGGAAATATGCTTCATTTAGAGTGAAATTTGACATGTGCTGGTATAACATTTTCCTGTTGTGATAATTGCTGAAGCTTTTATCACGGTACACTGAATTATCGGTCAACTTTACAGTTGTTCTTCATGACATGTTTAATTTCTTTTGAAACACCAAAATTTTTTTTAAATTAAAAGGTCACTGTAACGCAGTTCAAGGATGGGCAAGAGAAGGCGGGAACCAGCTGAACAGTCAACGTAAACTTTAATGATACAAAGGAACTTAATCATAACATAAAACACACAGACACGCACACACACACAGCGGCCACATGCATCTCTCTCTCTCTCTGGCATCTCCTCCCTTATCTCTCTCCCGCTGATTAGGCAACTCAGAGCCGGGCGTGCATCCTCACGGCCCGGCCACGCCCTCCTCCTCGTCACACTCCTCCACCGCCCGATTCAGGCCGGGGCGCCATTCGGAATCAGCCGCTCCTCCGCCCCTTGGCTGACGGCAGCGGGCTCCCCCGTCTCCCAGCAGCAGTTCCTCCACCTCCCAGCGGACAGCAGCGGCGACTCCACCCCCTGGCGGATGGTAACGGCTCTGACATTCAGAAATGTTTAACCCAAAGTGGGTCCTCACAATCCGCCAGAACAGTTCTGAGAGCGGGCGCTCCCAGGTATGAGCAGGCCGGAGGCGTGTGGGCATCGCATCCAATTTCAGCCCTCATTATATCAGATATTACACTTATTCTACGGCGTCTCCTGGCAGCATTTAATAAAACAAGGTACAATTGCTCCAAACCTGCAAATAAAACTGTACCCCGAAGGAAGTCATTCAGCTGCTCCACATGACAAGGCAGCTCCCTCAAGATAATGCGTTGGAAAGATCAAGATATTGGATGGAAACGTGCAAGGATTCGTATTTTCCTTAGTCGCATTTTTAGAAATGCACTTAAAAATGTGAAGCATTTCAATAGAAACCCAGCTATTGTTAAACGAGAGGCTGTCACGAAACTTTTTACTATTACATTCTCCTTGTCAACTCCAGATTAACATCCAAATACATCGATTGGTCGCGTCCCGCCAATCACATTCTTTCAAAAATATTGGTTTGAAACGTCTGACCACCTTTTATTCAGTTTGTATTTTTTTCTGATGTATTTTATTTAGTGTGTAATATACTTTTGTTATTTTAGTGTGTGGTTATTTTTCCTAATGTATTTTAAAATACAAATACACACATCACCTTTCATTCAGAAATGATGTAACAGAGAATTAATATTGAAATGCTGGCAATGTCAGGGTATGCCATGTGCATACTCTGCGTACAGGCAGGTGCCACTGTGTCGCTACATGAAGTTCTGGTACCTTAGATAAACAAGTGCTTTCTTTAATAGATGGTTGAATTTCTTTCTTTTGAATTGCTTGTCACTTACATGACAATTTGACTGCTTTAATTATGTTGCAATATAATGTTACCAGTCACTGGTTTTATTTACTCACCAAGGAATTATTTATTCACATTTGGCACTTAGCGGGTGTTAATTTTGGTCCCTGGTTGTGAGTCTTGACTTGTGGATGGAAATGAAGATACGGAGGTATCAGAAAAATCTAAACATAGATTATCCAGATTTTTTATACAGTATTTTCAAGTGTCCACAATAATGTAATCGTGCATGTTATCTATCACGGTATATTGTATTACAGAATACTTGCTGAATTAAACATGCAACATACTAAGGTCATGTGACAGTTTATCCCTGCCATCTGTGTAATGTTTCACAAATTATTTGTAAAAAATAAAATAAAAATAGTAGACAGTACACTGTGCATTATTTACTATACTGTACTATGTGGTAAGCCATTCGCTAGTATGATTCCAAACATGAGCTGTGTCCCAAACGACACACTATACACTATGCACTCAGCCATGTAGTGTATGAATTTTCTAAGTGTAGTATCGTCCTAAATGGAACACTTATTGTTTTTTTACTACACGGAAGCATTCGCCGTTTAACAGCTGACGGATGTGACGTTTCAAACCCAAGCATTGTGTTGCCGCTAGCTTCAACATGGTATCCACCCTCAGTTCAACACTTATATCTCAATAACATTCCTATTCACACAGCATGGTATGATCGTAAAGCGTTTAACTCACTTTTGTAAGGTGCTGTCTTTACAGAAGTTTCGCTAGTTGTCATATTCTCCATTATTTACAAATGTTTTGCCAGATCACCATCGCTGCTGTTAACTCCACCCCTTCCACTATACATGGCAAGCCACGTGCATTGAGTGCACAAAGTGTCCATCATTCCACACTCTGTTTTGACAGTTAAAAAGGTGCATCATCCGGGTACTCATAGCATTTTCAGTGTAAACATACTACTCGCACCACTTCAAAATGACATGCAGAAAATAGTGCAGAAGTGTGCGGTTTGGGACGCACCTATATCCATCTCTTTATCTCTCTCTCACACAATAGAAAGACATGATAAATGTTGAGGATGGGAAAATTATAATCACAGTTTTGTGTTTTTCGTGTTTCAATAATCTGTTATGACATGAGAACAGGAACAGACACACAAACACACACTAAGACTGCCGGCTGCGTTATATAATAAAAAAAGTAGCTGCTAATCAATGTCCATGTGTCTGCTGGGCAGTAACTCTACAACATGCAAAACTTTATATAGTGTCATAACCCTGAATGAGACACATAAAACTTTAACGGGGGGTGATATTCCCTAGACGTACATTAATTAGGTCGTAGTGACAACAGAGGGTAGGCAAGGTCTTTGCAGTATAAATATTGCCACTTTAGACTGTTTAGTACTGTAAAGTAAACAAGCACAAACGGTTCTTGCGCCCCCACACACAAAGTCTAAAAATAAATACGCACTAAACTTGTTTTTAATCAGCTTCAAATCAGAAATGTGACATTCAGCGAGAACACTTTAACTAACCTGATGATGTGTTTCTTTGCAGGAGCTTCAGCTTGAACGAATATAAAATAAACAATGTGTACTGTAAAATAATGTGCATTTCACACTAGCGTTTTCCACTGTGTTTGTGCGAGAATGGTTTCAGGTGTTTTGCTGGCATGAGGTCAAAGCTTACCTCTGTCAGACACGTTTCTGCTTCAAACAAAGCAGAAAAAGATGGAATGAAATATGCATGATGGAATGGAGGGAGAGAAAGAGACTCGTCCTGTGAAATGGAGCTCTGAGTCCTGCACAAATGTCATGAACTCAGCAATGGCTGTTGTCTGAGACTCAAGACAGTTCACAGGCTAAGCCAAACTTTTGACCCACAGCTCAACAGCTCAGACATCCCAGGAGAAGCACACAGGGCAGTGCAGACTACATGTTTACCTGCCATGATCCAATGAATATAAACTTGTTCACTGCCATTAGATGGCAGGATACAGGAGCTGATAAAAATGCACATTAGGGGGCTTGGGTAGCTCAGCGAGTAAAGATGCTGACTACCACCCCTGGAGTCGCGAGTTCGAATCCAGGGCGTGTTGAGTGACTCCAGGCAGGTCTCCTAAGCAACCAAATTGGCCCGGTTGCTAGGCAGGGTAGAGTCACATGGGGTAACCTCCTCGTGGTCGCTATAATGTGGTTCGATCTCGGTGGGGTGCGTGGTGAGTTGTGCGTGGATGCCGTGGAGAATAGCGTGAAGCCTCCACACGCACTAGGTCTCCGCGGTAACGCGCTCAACAAGCCACATGATAAGATGCACGGATTGATGGTCTCAGATGCGGAGGCAACTGAGATTCGTCCTTGAGGCGAGTCACTACGCCACCACGAGGACTTAGAGTGCATTGGGAATTGGGCATTCCAAACTGAGGAGAAAAAGCGGAGAAAATCGATATAAAAATAAAATAAATTTACATTAAATACTAGTGATCAGTAGCACACAGAATATCTGATATCCAAACATAAAAAAAAAAGTTGTTCTAAATTTATTGAAAATAGTGGTGCACCGATAAGGAAATTTGAGGCTGATATGATCACTGATCCTTTAACACTGTGATCAACCGATAGGGATCCGATCACCAATGTTTCTTTAAAAAGTGCCTTTTGCAAGTTATATGCAGTAGTTAGGCCCCACATGGTCAAATTACATTCAGTTGATAGTAATTGCGAAATGGTATTTGAAAAAAAAATAAATAAATATTTGAATTGAAAACATTTATGAATAGTTCTGTCGGTATCAAATATCATTGTGGCATATTGGCAACCAGAAAACACTATGAGAGCATCACACACAGCAGAGAAGTTGCGCAGTCCACGGACGAGTGTGCGAACACATAAAGACAAGAGGTGTCAGCTGTGTGTCAGCGCTTCACTTTAGATTTGAAAAACATCACTTCAGCAATGCAATAAAAACTATTTGAATTTCAAAAAGACAAAGGTACAAGACTGTCTACTTGACGCCTTTAATGAAGGAATAAACTACAATCCCATGAAGCATTGCCAATGACGTAAACAAATTAAAAACGATGGAAAAATGTACAATTATTGATTTAAAGTTATTCATTATAAGTACAGAAACAAAATGTTTTAAACTTGTTACAAAATATTCAGATATATATAAATATACAAGTAGTTTGAGAGTGCAGGGAGACCGACATTTTTTGTGTCATTCGCTGCTTGGATTGTTTGTCGGATTGCCACAGTTCTTTGATTGGTGGATCGTTTCCCTTTAGGATCATGGGAGAGTAGTTCTTTATGAGGAATTCCACTGTTAAACACAAGAAATTAAAATGAAGTTGAAATAAAGCAGCCTGATGGCTTCAGCAGAAGCATAGACCATTGATTAACAACCTCAGAGCTTATGGTAGGTCTGTCTTTAAGATTTAAGTTATCTTAAAAATTTAATTCTCCTATGGCACTCTATTTTCAGGTGTCTGGGTGCTAAGGTTTTAGTGGACTTATCAGTGACCAAATGATCAGGCTGCTACAGAAAGCATTTCCAAGGAAAACTTGCTGCCGGATTTGCCATGGTCTGTTTATGGTTTATGACATCAGATTTTTAATACATTACGAGTTTTGTTTGAGCCACTTAGTAATTTTTAAATCAGATATCAAGCAATACAATTTAATATATGGCTTTTAAATAAAAGTGAATAAAATATCTGCTACTTTTTTAACTTTTTGTTTGGATGAAAATTCTGACAACAAAATTCAACATTTAGATTTTTTTATTTTATTTTGGTACTTCTTAAATTTTTTCATTACCATCATATCCTCAATTCCAAATTTACCTGTAGCCAAACATCATATAAACAGGCTAAAATCAACTGGAGTTGTCATTCAAAAATCCCCCCACTGACTAAATGGGTGTTTTTTAGCCAAAATAAATAGCGGTCGACCGATGTATTCCCAAGGCCGATACATTTTCTCCTTTGGCCGATTTGTTTCTTGAGGGTGCTGACAATCGCCTACTTGCATGTGAAGTGACTTAGACATGTAAACGGTTCATTTTGTTGTTACATGCCATCGTCTTACTACAATAATAGACCGGTGTGCAACACAGTGTCATTTAAACGGTCCACATATCAGAGCCGCGGCAGATGCGTTTGAGCTCATAATGTTAAAGTGCTGACATGTTTCATTATCCCTCTCTCTCCTCAACAGTTCCCTGTAAATTTTAACTGTCTTGTCTAATGATAAAAAGACAAATATCAATAAACGAATTTTAGATACCTTCTGCAAATATGCGCATATCTTGTTTAAATAGATGTAATAAACCAACCTCACACAACTTCAGCAGATCTAGCATCCTGTGGAGTGCTCATAAATCTTCCTCTGAAGCACGTATTCTAACAGTCTCTCCTCAACAGTTCCCTGTAACTTTTCTAATGATAAAAGGTAAATATCAATAAAACTTCTATTATATACATCTGCAAATATGCAGATATCTCGTTTAAACAGATGTCATTCACGAACCTCTCGAAAATCCAGCCATTTCTTCCCATCGAGCGCTCATCTAATATCTTCCTCTGAATAGCACATTCTATCAGTCAGAATCAAACATTTCAGTATCAAGATCAAAAGTTCCTCTGATTAACAAATCATGACAGTCAGTCCATGACAATCCAAGCAGGCGATCCAGGCTGTTTAAACTGTCAGGAGATTGAGGCTCGCGCTGGATCCGCACGAGCGCATGAGTGCAACTTCAAAGTAAAAGCGTTTCACGTGCACTATGAGTAAATGACTTACTCACTATGTACTGTATGTGCAATTGTTTTGATTCAGTATTTTTGGAGAAAATGCAATTGCTAATGTAGACATGCCATCCATGGTTGCTGGACTACTGTGTGTACTGTTATTTCCTTCTTCCTGATATATTAACAATTTCTTAATGTGCAAATCAATTACAAAAGGGTTTTACAAAGATAAAGTTTAGTGTGAAATTGAGTAAATATAGTGTTAAATAAGAGTTTATAAATTTTTTAGCAATTTTATGTTTATGTTATTTGCTATATTAAATTGTGTGATATATCAGCATTATATTGGCCTATCAGCCACCCTGCTCTCTGGATATCGGCACCAGCCATTAAAAAACCCCATATCGGTCGATCACTAAAAATAATAGTCGAAAGTCTGGCTCTGTGTGACAAGCTCAGGAAGCACTTTAGCACTTGAGGAAATCACTCTCAAATACCTGCTGCTGAAAACCTCCTGTGGTTAGCATAGAAATCTCACAGCAACTTTTCCCCTAAGGACAGCATGTTTATCTGCTTATGAAACATGCTGTGAGTGTGAATGAGGTACCATGGAGAGACATAAACTTGTAATAAACACCATTAACCGTATAGAGAATTACACACACATTCAATCTACAGGACTCCCTTGTGGGGAGAAACAGCACCGTGTCTTTAAGAACATGTAATCCCCAGACAATAAAATGTTAATCCTTTCTTTTCACACATACTGTACAGACCCCTAGCCTACACACTTACAAAAAGCAGTATATAGCTTCCTATGGCATAACTACTGCACATTTTACATATTACCATATACGTGATATCAATAACAAAAAAGGACTATGATGATACAATTGGTACTTTAATTATTCAAATGGTAATATTTTGAAATGTTACCATGGTATTAAATGAGTACCATATTCATTTACTATGGTAATTATATAGTTAGGAACTTCTAAGTTACTACAAGAGAAAAAGATAATGTGAACATGTCTTGTATTACTTTATGATTTAATCACTTTCAGCTTTGTTTCTTTAATACAAAGATATATATTACTGAACCTGCAGAGTTGCGATCACAATGCATGCCAACCACGTGGAAATAAAGCGAACTAAACTCACAGCACCTCCTGAGATGATTGGAGATCATTTGCAGCATTCTCATAGACTGCATTATTCTTGCAAACAGTTTTCAGATGAATGAAACAGAGAAAAAACTCTTTACATGTGCTTGATCCACGAGACAGGCTTGCGCTGCATGCGAACAAACAGCGAATCAGACACGAGCATTGACAGCTTTTCTTTTGTCTGATAATAAAGTGTGTTTCTTCAAGTGCATGTCTTTGTGTTTAACAGCATTTCTTGTCATGTGTCATTCCAAGATGTGCATGAAATACATTTGGACGAGGAGCTTGTGGACTGGATTCAACCTAGTCACATTTTGCGGGTGGCGGATGCTAGTTTCACACCCTGGGCTACTGTTTAATATATTTGGTGACTTCCCAGATCCACGGTTTAGCCATTTCCTGATATTGTTGATCATCGTCTGTCAATGAGTATCGCAATCGGCATCAGGATCTTTGTAAGACATTGTCGATATCCGATAACATCGTCCTATCGCCCAGCCCTACTTGCATCTTCATGAAACATAAACCAAATATTTAAGGCAGGGGATGATCCTGATTAAACAATTCTCCTGAGTCCATATACCATGTGACATGATTGCTGATCAGTGGATATGATGCATAGATCTTAAAACAATCTTGGAGAAAATGTGATGCTACCTCAGACAGCTTTTTGCTATCCTTGGGGGCGGTCTCTGTTTACAAAGCAGACCATTGACAACGGTTGTGGTCTGTGTCGACTCGACGGGCAGTTACATTCTGTTTCTGTGGTAATTAGCATTATGCCACAGACTTTGTCAATTAAGCTTAACTTGTATTGAAGCCGGTACGTTCCTTTAAATATTTAGTTGCATTGTTATATTTAAATACCATGGTATATGAGCATAGTAATCTCACCACAGTACAATGGCATTACCATCTGATACCATCACAGAACCAAGATACCGCCACAGTACATTTTCTTATGATTTTGCACTGCATATCTGTACAAAAATACACTGATACACACTTCACAACTGTTCTGAGACTGCCCAGAAAGGACATTTAAAAGTAAAGCAGGGAAAAGTTGACATGTCTTTGGTTTCATTTCTCTATCAGTGACTATGTGACAGTGTAAGTCAGTGCACAGCTGGTAAACACCGGAGAAACTTTCACACTCTTATAATCACAAACTCAATCCAATCATGTCTTGTCACGCTGTTTGTTTTCCCCACTCCGGCTCCCTAGAGAAGCACATTTTTGTTCCTGTGTACATGAATCCACCGGCATTACAGAATACATTTTCCTCACATCCCAGTGTGTGTGTGTGTGTTTCTTTTTACTATTCAACAGCACGCAAACCTGCAGAACTGAAAACTGATAGCGCTCTGTTAACACTACCAATTGTCACAATGACAATGGCCCTTGCCGCTATGATAATGTTTACAGAAGCGCTCGCACCCTTAATACTGACGTGATGATGGAGTGAATGAGGAACTGGATGAAAAGAGTGAGATGTTGAGCAAGGGGAACGAGGGGGTGATCGCTGTGATCAAGCTGGACAGGTAGAAATTGAATCTGCATGGCTACTGGTGGAGGGGTAATTGATTCTCAGATGAGGGAACTTTGGGATACAGTAAAAGTGAGAGGCAGAGAGTTGGGGTTCATTGACAAAGATAGAGGGTTAGGAGGAACTCCTTTTAAAGATAAGATATTGCAAACCATGTACACGTGAAATGTTAAGAAAGAAACTTACCCAAAAATTTCCCAAAATTAATCACTTTTTCCTTGAAATTAAAATTAATGCTATCATTGTAATACATCATACGCAACATGCGGAAAAAACATGTTTTAGTGTTTCATGACCCTTTAAGGTGAGTATTTAAATTAGTTGTGTGTTAAAAGATTTAACTGTAGTTCAACCTCATGAAATTCTAGTAGTGCAAAGATTACAAATTACACCTTTGCTGGTATTGTTACGCATTAATCGTCCCACACAGTTTTTTCACCCTTTTTTGACAGGAAATAATCGGCCCTGATCATCAGCTGATTTGAAACAATCGACTGCTGTCTGATAGTGCACAGAATTGATCCCGATATTTGGCCGACACATCGGTGCATCTCTAATACAAATAGTATATACCATCCCAAGGACTATTCATCAGTTTTAAGGAACTGACATCTTTGTTCTTTGAAAATTTCTGGCTAGTTGTCAAACTCATTCAAAACAACAGCGGGAGGTGCTTCATTCATAGTGACTTTAACACGATTACATTTAATAATGTTAAACGATTGTAATAGAATGTCATTATTAAATGTGGCTGGATGCTCCCTGGATGTCTGGAAGATTTCCTAAAAAGCAAACACAAATGGATGCATGAACTACAGCAGTGAAACGAGACAGCTGGATACAGCAGTACTAACAACTGTTGGGTACTGTATGTAGCAGCACACATCTTTGGTAAGTGAACGATATTTTTGCCAATTAATAGTAAGTTTGATAGGCGCCTCGCCACACCAGCTAAACTCAACCTAAGTTTCAATCAGCATCACCCCTGGCAATGACAATTACACTCGCTCGCAGAGGTAACCAGGCACACCTGAAACCTATTAATTAACGAGGGTGACACAGGGAAAAAACCGGTGAGAGAAACAATTTAATGAGAAGTTGGTGAGGAAATGTACCATGAGTTCGCTGATAAATGTGAACATTTGTTGTGACCTTGCTCACATACTTTTCTATGTTTTAACAGGCAGCGACTAGAAGGAAGCAGACTTCACCCCACTGGTGTCTCCCTCGAAGACTCGGACGAGGAGCGAGTCTCACCTCTCCTATAACAACAGTCACTCACCATCACACTGCACGAAGAAGGCGATTGCACACCGAGCACCTTCACCTACCCTGCACACTTCTCCACTGCTGCACTTCAGTCAATAAAAGAACCCTCCTGGAGTAAAAGTGTATCTGACCTGTGTGTGTGTGTGTGTGTGTATATATATATATATATATCTTGTCTGCAAGTCACATGCTTGCAACGTTAACAGCTTCATTGCTTATAATAGGAGCGATCCGATATTCTGACCTTGCTGCTGAGGAAATATTTGTGAGTGTAACCGGTCCTGCTCGACCCTCTCCGAGCGGGATTCAAACCGGGGTCTCCGGCATGGGAGGCAGGCTCACTAACAAGGAGGCTAAAGGCTACAGGCTCTAGCGTCAGTCGCTAGTGTGCCTCTTGAGGCCAGGGGAGTGTGGTTTACATACTGCACAGCTACCTACCAGCTGGCTTCCGTTACACTCACCCCCCCAAACCTCACTCCCATCCGGGTCACGGCACCATTGTAATCCCTTCTTTTCTGGTCCCTCATCAATGATGACGCTAGTCAAGCGCAGATTGAGTTCATCCTCTTTGAGCTGGTATATCTGTTTTTATCTGCTCGCTATTTGTGAGATCATCAATGGGGGATAAACACTGTCAAAAACACCTTCTCCGCTCTGTGATTTATCATGCACACTCCAACCACATGTTGCACAGCGCTAGCAAAGCTAGCCTATATCTTTTTCAAATTAGCTGAAAGAAAACAACGAAATCTTGAAATACTATGCTAAATTTTGCACATAATACATTTTCAGTTGTTCATTAAGCACTTGTTTAACAGGTTAGACATGCACATGTAAAATTATTAAATTAAAGAATTCTTTAGAAATGGTGCAGCGGAGCACATTTCAACGTACCGTCTTTCTCACAGCCAAACTCAGACTGAGAGAAACGTCACGGTAGTTGCGAGAAAACTTTACCGGATGTTCCCCCTTCCAACACTAGAAGATGCATTTTGTCCATTAACGGGACAGAATATAATCTCTTTTATTACAGAACAAATACAAAATTAACATTAAAGATAATTTTTACAATTATATTGATAAAGTTGCATTTCCCATCAGAAAATAAACATTTCCTCTTTTGCTTTTTTTTATTTATTTTTTGACGAATTTCAAATTACCCAATATTTCAAGTTACATGAGCATCTAAACTCGATACACTTCCATCGCCTCTCTCGTGTAGACGTGCTCAGTATCAACAACACGTCTGGATAAGTCTCTTCAAAATTTGTTGACTCAAATACAAATACTGGTAATGACACCTCATTAGTTATTTTCAGCTTTTGCACATATCTCATCTATTCTGTTTTAGCTAGACTCTAAAGTACATACTGCTCATTTTATTTTGACAGCTCTGGGTTATAGAAGTGCTTCAGGTCAAGACATGCGCAGTAGCGTTCCAATTCCTTTGTTATTGTTTACGTCCTTGAAATGGTCTATATACTGTGTTTGGTCTATATACTGTAGTGGTCTATATATGTATTTTGTCATACTTGACTATTTTGTAATACCAGTCTGGTGCACTTAATACAAATCCCTAGAAATCACACCAAAAATGAACATAGCAGAATAAAAATAGTAGAGCCTTTGCACTGCTTTTATTTTAGCCAAACTTCATGTAAGTATTGAGGTGGAGCACTGTGAATGATTTCCCTGTGCACTACCTGTACAGTGATATATTGATGTACTCTGGTTCCTGGTTCTGTGTGCAGTGCCCTCCAAAATCAGCATGAAGTGATTTTAAATTTAAGTTAAAATGGCCAAAACCTATCCACTTGCAGGTTATTGGAACGAAGCCTGTTTGTGTGTGTGTGTGTGTGTGTGTGTGTGTGTGTGTGTGTGTGTGTGTGTGTGTGTGCTGCTGCTGCTGCTGCTCATCTTCTGCCCTCTCTCTGAACTGTTGAGGACCAGCAGAGACATATCCCAGCGTTCTGCTCTGCTGGTCTTAATGAGCTTGGTATTGTTGCTTAAATCTTTCAAGCTCTCTCTCTCTCTCAAACACATGCACACAGGATGCGAGTCAGACACAGACATTAGTAATAGGAGTAGAGGAGCATCTGTACATTTGAAAGATTATTAAATAAAACACCACATCATTTCCTATCCATAACTTGCAGTATCTGGTTTTAACTTCCATTCATAGAAAGTAGACAGGAATATTTACATTCTCCATGATTATAGCTTAAGTTTTGCAATTGTAGGCTTCAGGTCAGGTTGAAAAACAGAGTTAGGACTAAACCTTTGGTTTAAAACATGTTTGGGTCTTACAGTACATGGTTGAACTGAGTGTTAGATGGTTTTGATATATGCTATTCCAGTCTACTTTTGACATTCTGTGTGGCAGCAGAGCCAAAAATGTTGGTTTGCTCTGATTAACTGCTTCCATTTGTTGCAATTTCACGTCCCTGTGGTTGATTTTTATAAAACTTGTTTTCTTTTTGTTAATAAATGTCACATTAAAACTGAACTGCAAACTTTTTACTAGGCCTTTTATCATTTATTTTTGGTACTTTTCATCATTTTTTTTATGTATTTTTAGCCGGATTTTCATTATTAAACTATTAAAATCCAATATAGAAAGACAAATTATTACATGATTAAAAACATTATCATCTAAACAAAAAGTGAAATAAACTTAAACCATTTCAGTATTTATTGTTTAAAAATGATTTCCATACATTTTATTTCAAAAATTACGACTGTCCCATAGTTGTGGCGTCATTTCCACCACACCAAATAATTTTGCCCCTAAAAAAATAAAAAAAAATAAAAAAAAAGTTAGTGTACTTGTTAACCAAGTGGATAAAAGTGTCAGTAAAGAGCATGCATGAGATGAAATATGAGACAAAACGTTTGAGCAGAATAATTTATTGGATATATTAATATGAATACATAATGTGTTAGCTATGAAATTAGCCTAAGCAAGATAAGGGAGTCGGCCCTTTTATATCAAAGGTGTTTTGAAATAAAATGTAATTTCTAACAGCGTCATTTCCAGCACAGAATTCTAACAAACACAATACAGAATTTGAGATGTGCTGGAAATGACACTGTGCTGGGAATTTTCAGGACTTTTAGAAAGAAAAATACAAATTACAAAAATGACAAATCTCCTGTGATACATGCACATACACTGTTGGACATTGTTAGTCAGAAATGTTCAAAATTAGTGAGCGTGTGAGACTTTCCAGAATTTCAGAGCGCCAAAAGTGCCCTAAGTTGCAGGAACACCACTTGTATCTTTCCACATTTGTGAGTTGTATAACATATAAGAACTACTTTGGGAAAAGAGACCAGGAAATGTGTAAATACTGGTTTTAGTTCAAACAAAAATTGCACATAAACAACCCTTAGACAGGGTCAGTGAATGCCAATTAACCAATTAAGCCCACATCTCACAGCCAATTAAATTTGGAAACGGGGAGAAAGTCAATGTATAGAATAATTGTCTGCCTGGTTTTGTAACTATGTTGAACGATGACTTTGACAATATGAGTTGAGGCTGATGTGATATCACATCAGTACTTCCATACAGATCTGTTGTTTTACCTCGGGGAGGGTGAAGTGCAGGATATCCCCTCACACAGGTAAAAGCACTATGAATTAAAGTTGCAAGCAGCAATGCGGATTCCTCCTCAAAACTGCAAATTATGTAAAAAATGACATGGCAGAGACATGTACTTCACACATGTACATTTAATAATTTTTTTGTTAAACATTGCAAGAGTCTTCGTATGAACTGATGATTGAATCAAAGTATCGGTTTTATGACTAGCGAATTTGAAAAGCATTATTTTAGCATTAGCGATAGATAATAGTAAACTGTAATTCTGTCATCTTTTGACATATCAAGGTGACATTTTGCACAGTATTTCAGAGTGATGTCATCTTGAAGCCTGTTAGGTTGGAAAAAACATTAGTCAAAATGGCATTAGATTTTTTGGACATATGGATATTGAGACAATGTGGACATTTACATAAATGCGCACTTTTCAGCCATTTTGTATTGTATTCATTTTTGCCAAACGTAAAATTGAAAGACATGTATCCTACACATACATACTGAGTTTCAAGTCAATTGGAGCTATGGTTCAGGAGGAGTAGATTTTTGTAATTTTGGCCAAATTTATATTGTACAGGAAAATCCATCATGGCGGACTTTATGGGTTCTAGAGGCTTTTTTGTTCCTCATGAGAAATGAGGCATATATACCAGGTTTCAGACATTTTGGACTTATGGGGTGGAAATGGCATCACTTTGAAAATGGACAAATTGGGGCATGGCCTGTAGCGCCACCTATAGGCTCACGTGGGCCATTTTTGGTGTGGTAGTTACTCGTGGCCTGTAGTATCAATGTGCCAAATTTCAAAACTTTTTACCAAGAAGATCTTGAGTTATTGGGCAATTTAGAGCTACAGGAATAAGAAGAAGAAGAAGAAGAAGAAGAAGAAGAATACTAACAAAAACAATAGGTTTCCTCCTACCGGAGGAATCCTAATAATGAAGTGGGACATTTCAAGACAAAAAAAAACATCCTTGAAAGAGTGAAGCTCTTCTCTTTTCCTCTCTCCTGCCCATGTCATACTAATGAGGCGATGCCAATAAAATGATGAGCAGATGATACTAAACAGGGGAAGGAAAATAGTGAGGGTGCAGGGGTGAAAAACACAAGATACACCAAGACAGCTCTGATTGCAAGAGCAGCCCGCAACACAGTTTACCTTGCCACAGTATTATAAAGCCCTGGTATTACATTAACTGTTTCCATTAATATGGAAATGTAAGAATGCTAAGATTTTTTTGTGATTATATAAGCAGAATGACAAACAGTAAAAGATAATAGATGCTGGCAGAGTTATTTACAGGAAGGGTGACTTTGGGCTACTAATAATATTCAACACCAGTGGAGCGGCTGACCTCAAATTGTCCATCCGTTGTGTTTGAGTGAGAATGTGTGTGATTTCTCATTACACGGCTCTCTGGAATACTCAGTTCTGATTGGTCAATGGTGTCATCTAACGGTCAGATATTTCTGAGTAACAACCGCACATCTGTGGATTAAATCACATCAGACCAGTCATTCGGGTATTGCAAGTCATCATTCCTGTTTCTCGGATCACTGTGCAATCTCTACAAGTAAACTAATAAAATCATTTCAAGTCAATGTTTCATGTCTATTTATTAATTCATTTTGCAAGTAGTCATGTAATAAGCTGGATAATGAGCAATCAGATGGTCAATTTCACAGAATAAACCAACAGAACGCAAACTGGAGGGACAATTCAGCTGTTTTTCAATTCAGATTTCTTTCTTCTCATATAATTATTGCAATTAGTTCAATGCAAATCAATATGTTATGTCCATGTACTGTACTTATTTATTTGGTTAGTAGCTGTGTCATAAGTGGGATAATGTACAATCAGCCTCTTGTAATTGCAAAATAAACCACTTTAGGGTGATACAGTTCCACTAAATATTAGTGGCATGTTATCTTACAACACAGCATCATAAACAGCTGTTCATAATAAAGTATTTAATGTTGAATTATTATTTGGTATCCACGCTAAGTTTTCATGTCCCTTGGAAACTTGGTGTAAAGCTTTAAAAGTGCACAAAGTAATATTTTATTATTCACTTTAAATATATATATATATATATATATATATATATATATATATATATATATATATATATATATATATATATATATATTTGCTGTGGTTGCATGTCTTGCACACTTTTTCCATTGTAATTTGTATTTTTATTTTTTTCAGCTAAAAAAATTTAATGACTTTGTAATACCATTTTTGTGTAATTAATACTACTTCTGACGAAAGTTTAAAATGATTTCCAACAAGAAAAAATGGCCAATAAAAAGCTATTTTATCCTACACAGAGCAGGTCACCGCCTCATCGTGGCTGCCATGTTGAGACTCAATATTTTGCAGTGTGCAATTTTCTTCCCAGTGCTGATGCATTTTCTATTGAAACAAGGAGTTGGTGCAGGACATAACAAAGGGCTTGTCCCTTTTTCTAAAGAGCCAATTGCCTTTAGTTTACATTACAGTCAAGCAAAACACTTGAAAGCTTGTACCATGGAAGAAAGCAAACTCCAGACTGCAACTAAATGGTCAAATTTCCAACCATTTGTCCAGATGGTTCAATTACATATTGTTAGAGGTCACACTGGTGCAAAATTGGCCAACTCGGGATTATACATCACGTTTTCTGTTGCATTAGAGAAAAATCTAATGGTAAACACTCCAAAAGTGGAATGAAGTAGTGTTACCCCCTCCTGGGCTAATTATCAGCATGGCTCAGTATCAGTTCACTCAGCTTTTTATTAACCTAAAAACGTGTCAGACTCGCACGAATAAGATTTAACACGTTGCAACTGCACGTTGTTTCAAATTAACTTTAATATCATTGTTTCTAATTCATTTCATAAAGCTTCACTTAAACTACGCATATTCAGGTGTGCAAGGAAAACTTGCAGAATCCAACCTCACCAAATGGAAAACTAATCATCCTTATGGTGACTTCACACAAAACAACTAATTGCAGTAAAACAACATGAATAATATTAAAAAGAGTTTTAGATTTTGTTCTCCTTAAAAAAAAGCATTTTATGCATTTTAAGTATTTATAATTACAAATTGTCTATGATATTGACATTAACCTGTTGTGTCTTAAAAATTGTTCCTTTTGTTGACCAATTTGGAAATTGTTTAAATCAGTATGTTGCTTGAAATATTAATTTTTGTATCAGGAAATCAAAGCTAATATTATTCAGTTAAATGTTTTCTGGTGGCTTTATATGTTTATTTTGACCAAACAAACTTGCTTAAATTATTCAGGCACACAGGTTTTTTTTTTTTTTTTTTTTTTTTTATAAGTTCACCATATAATTAACATTTTTTTGTTGTACACATTAATACAAATTAAATGTGCTATATGTAAGACTGACAACAAGCGTTTGAAATGGGTACTGCAGTCCAAATTCAAAATATTGGAGAGTTGTCTGCCCCGCCCCAGACTCGAAGCTCATGCAGGTTGCCAGAATGTTGACACGCAAATTAGCCAACTCAACGTCCGTTTTAAAGGGTTTCTGGGCTTTAAGCTGTCTCCATCTTCCAAAGGCATCTCTAATATTTATCCTTGTTTTACTACGCCTCAGGTCATGGTGGTTTTTAGACGGATGGCGAGGCTTTTTATCTCTGATCCAGTTCGTTTGCTGGCTTCCATGGCTGCAGCACGCAGTGTTGTTTGCCTGCAAACTTGTTCAAATCTGGCAACCCGGCGGTGTCGAAATACTATTGGTGAGTGGTCAGTGGGCGGGATCACACAGGCCAAAACATAAACAGAAATTCCGGCCCGGAATGGAAACTTCAAAGTAGAATATACTGGCTGTAGCATTGTTATCGGAGACGCCAGTATTTCAACTTAGCATGTTTCCTAATTCTCTAATGACATATTATGGTCATTTTATGATTGAGTACAGTAAGAATATTACATATAGCACCTTTAAGTAAAGCTAAAAATTGTATATGTACAGTATGTTTTTAAGTACTTTTTGTTTTGTAGTTTCTAAATGCATTTAATTAAATTTTTTTTTTTTTTTTAGAAACCATAGTTACTAACCTTGGTTGTGAGGAGCCATGCAAAGGGTTTTACCTTTTTCCATGGTTTGCCTGTTTCCATGCTTTGTTTGCCTTCAGAAACTGGAAGAGATGACTGAAATTTAATCAGACTGATCTCACAGTGAGATCAGAAAAAGTAAGTCGAATTTTCTTTATCTAAAATTGGCGTATACTTACCGAAATTCTGAACACTGCCTCATGTGGCCAAAGCGGTAAGTGTTCTTGGGCCTATGGTCACGTGTGAGTGCCATTTTCTGGGTGTAATGTCCGCGAAGCGAGTTGTTTTCTGCTGTACAGGCACATATGAGGAATGACTTTCATAAAGTCTACAACCCAACCCAAACCTATACCTAACCTTAACCATTAGTGTATGAAAAATGTAATGTTAGATGTGAAAATGCAATGTTTGCAGAGCGGCCATCACTGATTATGCGATCACAATTACTCTCTGATCACAACGGGATTTGATCCACGGTATTCCGCGCTGACGTGACGCATCCAGATGCGGCATGCTTCAGGGTGCCCCATGGGAAATCAATTGAGCTGGAGCCGTTGCAGACAAATCTGTGAGGACATGACGGCGGTCTATCGGAAACAACATGCCGACCACCCTTGTGATCATGTTGCTTTAATCATTAAGAGTCTGATGAAACAAATCTGTTAAGGAGTCCCAAGTTAGATGCACCGTCATATTTCAATCCATCCCTATGTAAATTAGGTGTGATCTTCTTGCAGATGTCACTGTTGTTAATATATTTTATTAAATTTACATCTGCACCCCAACTCAAAATCAACGCTTTTCAATGCATGAAATATGCAATATTATGGTGCTACCATATCAGACGCTAGTCCAGCCATCCACAGAACTTTGTGACATGGATGCCATTGCTCTCATATGTTAGTCTGGAGCCCTGAATTTTGATTTCATGGTGTCTTTAAACTGGGTAATATTTGGAGTATCAAAGTAGCAGGAAAGCCACAAAATAATGTCACTGCACATATCCCTCAAACACACAAACACACACACTCATTACACTATTTACACCCAGCAAGAGACTATTAACACTTACAATAACAGTCATTACTGCAACCTCTCAGTAATTGGACATAGGCCATTTTTTGTAGATGCAGTATGTGAGTGAGTGTGTGTTGAGATGTACTGAGTTTATATGGAAGAGGGAGTCAAAGCCTGTCCCTCTAGTTTAACAATCAAAAACACACAATAGCAACAGACCAGCAGCACAAAAGACACCTATTACCCTCCAAAAACTCATTTAGTCACTGAGTGTAAGAGTGTGTATGTGTCTTACAGCCGCAGTTTACGGCTTAAAAGATCTGCTGCAAGAGGACAGTGTTTGTTATGGGATATAGCTAATGCTATTTCATACTTCTTTATTCTGTATGCCATTAGTCTCTCTGTGGGTTTTTTACGCTTTGACGTGGGAACTGAGATCATCTCTCGTTTATTTGTCTTCACCTGAACCACAATACCAAACAACTGGTAATCTTTGAAGTATCTTGGCAATAAATACCATGGTACATTAATCTGGTAATCTCAGCGCAATGCTATATATGAAAGTACCATGGTATTACCATCTGATGCTTTCACAATAACATGAACGTCACAGTATTTTCTCGTAAGGGCAGTAATTGGCGGAAAAGTCTATTGTGATTGATTGTTTTTATGTTCTTATGGCAGGTTGCTCTCTGCGTTTTCCTGCTTAGAGAAGGATTGTTCATCAAGATTGGCTAATTTATGAGAAAACTGTCCTCTTAATATTGAAACCCACAGACTTCTAAATGTTATTTGACTCTGAATGTTCCATAACATGTTAGCAGTGGCAAACATTCAGCAGATTAAAAGGACTTTTGGAGTTGAATGCCATCCAGAAAGCTAATGAAGCTGTCTGTACAGGCAGATGGGACATTTAATTCGGGCGATAGCTGATGTTGGATATGAGGTAACATCTGGAGTTCGGGTCATGGTTTGGGCTTTGTGTCCTTTCTAATTTGCCCCCCAGCAAGGAGTCAAGGAGGTTACGCCGTTCCTTACATTCAGACACTGTTAGAAAAATAAGAGTATGCTGCACATCTCGGCCTACAATCCCTTTTTTGTGGAGGAATCAGAGTGAGTTTCTTTTTTTTTTTTTTTTTTTTTTTTTGGACTGTATCAAAATGTAAGCATTTGCAACCACATCATACGTTGTCAACTTAGGTGCAAGGTCTTCTGAATTGATATTAACTTATATTGAACTCAGAACATTCCTTTAAATCTGAAATTTAAAAATCAATAACAGACAAAAAAAAAAAAAAAAAAAAACTAAATCTAAAAATTATCTTCAGAAAGCTTGAATTGAGTTTGTTTGCTTAGCGATTTGGGATGAAATAATTGCAGAAGTTTAACCTTTAGGGTAAAGGGTTTAGAACAAATGCCTAATTGTAATGCATGAGAAATATCAATACAGTACGACCTTGCAAATACTGTAATTATGTTTAAACAAATAAATTAGTTGCACACTTGATCCTGAGTGAACCGCACAATCTCATACACACACCTGTACAAACTGTAAAGATGCTCTCTCTCTCTCTCTCTCTCTCTCTCTCTCACACACACACACACACACACACACACACACACACACACACTCATAAATCCCAGCACCTCTACACATCAGAGACAAAGACAGGAAATGACCCTCGTTAAGCAGCGAGAACTGAAGTTAGCTGAAATTGCTCTTGCTACCCAAATGACTCTTTAAACATTAACAAGAGTGTGCTATTGTTGCAGAAGCTCACTCAGAGATTACACAAATGGATGTATGCCACCATAAGAAGTTGTGTAGTGCTCATGGCACTGTGGAAAAAATCACGTCACTCACCCAAAACAAATAATATCAGCAAGACCCTGGAGCATATCAGAGAGAAAAAATGTACTTCCTTAGAATCAAATAACAGTGTTTAACAGTATTCATAAATACAGAATTTCAGGTACAATTAAATCTAGTGGAAAAACACCATATGTTTTCTCTGGTGATAGTGAGCTCTCAAAATGCATTCACTGACTTGCATAAGTAGTCATACTTATAATCAGCACAAATTAATAAATGATAGCATACAGTCCTGGCAGGTTCATACTGTTACTCTAATGAGATTATGTAATCAAGAGGCCTGGCGACAGTCTGTCAAAGGCTGCAGGTTGTTATAGCCGACTGTGATTGAGAACTCATGCCAATTTTGATATTGTGATTTCATTTCATGTGTCTGTCACATCTGGACCTGATAAAGCAGCACCATCTAGTGATCTAAAATCATGATGGAGTTACAGATGCATACAATTACAATATGACCGTGCATCTTGGGTCCCTCTTCATTGTCTAGAAATAGGATTTGCTCAGAAGAACAAACGTAAGAGCGAACAAAGAGCATCTTGAAATTGAAGCTGGCGTAAACTGGTCTTGGCTGTTTTTTTAGCAGAAAACACCTTTTACATGTAGCATGAATATTTGTTCAGTTATGAACATCCACCAAACTGCTGACAGTATCCAGACATGTGGCATCACTTTGTGGTTTGACTACAGAGGATTCATCACAGGACTGCTGAGAAAATCTGTATGCTAAAACCTACCTAAAGCACTGGATACTTCAGCCACAGCACCTGGCACAGCGAGCCATCATTCTCACCAGAATTCAGAGGCTCTCACATCTGTGATTTCTGCATCAGGACGATTCAGTGCACCTTCTAACCTTCAGGCAGTGATGTCAGTGAACTGTTAAATCACAAAACACAAACATTTTCTGACATTCATTTACAGATAATGACAGCTCTCCTAATTTCAGAGTACTGTTGAAAATTTTTTATAAAAAATATAATATAAAATATTTGAGTTCCAAAAACAACAATGTAAATGTAAAATTTATCAAAACTAAATTTTAGGTATTTGGAAATATTTTAAAATGTAAAACCTAATTTTTCAAGTCATTCATAAGTTTTTAAAGTCTTAAAAAGGAAATCATTTATCCCTACTTGCATACTTTGAAGTTAAATATGTAAAAATGACTTCTTAAGGTGTATGAGTCACACATGCACCTTAAGAAATATGACAATTCATATCACAATTAATCGTGAAAGCCCTAAAACAGACAATTAATCCTCATAATCGCAGTTATTTGTTTGACAGTCAAATTTTATAATCATGACAGCCCTTATTAAACACAATACAGAATTTGAGCTGTGCTGGAAATGATACTGTGGTGGGAATTTATTGTTTTGACTTAAAAAAAAAAAAAAAAAAAAAAAACTGACATAAATCATCCTGGTTACTTTCGTAACCTCCGTTCCCTGATGGAGGGAACGAGATGTTGTGTCGATGTAGTGACACTAGGGGTCAGTCTTGGGAGCCCCAAACACATATGCTTTTTTGAAAAAAGGTCCAGTGAGAATTGGCGAGTGGAATTTGCATGCCACTCCCCCGGACATATGGGTATAAAAGGAGCTGGTATGCAACCACTCATTCAGGTTTTGTGCTGAGGAGCCGAGACCAGGTCCCGGCCATTTCAGCAGGTAGTTCAGCATTGTGGCAAGAGGGACACAACATCTCATTCCCTCCATCAGGGAACGGAGGTTACGAAAGTAACCAGGAGGTTCCCTATCTGTCACTCACTCAACATTGTGTCGATGTAGTGACACTAGGGGTCCCTATACAAAATGCCACAACTAGCTGAACTGTGTTGCGTGAACTGGTGGTTTGTGATGGGCAGACTGCTGTGTGCCTCGTAGCCAGCGCACCAGGCCATCACGTAAACTCCCCCAACGCTCTTATTAGCGTCGAACGGTCCATCAGGAACAAGTCGACTGCCCAACTATAGGGACAGGCTAGCCCAGCCGAGCCCTCTTTTCTCCCCAAAAAGAATTTGTTAACTGACTGGGAGCCATAAGTATCTGCATCGGGGGGTGTCCCTCCCAAGGGGAAGACACTGCGGAGACCGCACCCCACCCTAAAAGAGGGGGGGAGTGGGTATTTTGAGTGGAATACGTCACATGGTCTTACCGAGTCTTGACAGAAGTATGTCATGTGGAGAGGTCCCATGGTAGGTCCTACCCAAAGGGGGAAGAATTTCTACAGAGCATGGCGACCGGTGGCAGACGGGCCTCTGCCCAAGGAAGATGCAGTTTGCCATCAGGGAAACAATTTTGCGGAAGATATCACATGGGGTCGCCTTCAGGGAACCAGCACATGTGGAGCACCTACCTCAGTACAGGTGCCCGTTAGCGCACGTACTGGGCCAGTCAGTGAGTTTCCCCGCAAACTCAGCTGCCAGAGGGCTAGATGCCCAGGAAAGCAAGTCTGTCATTTCTGCGACGGCCTGGGACTGGGCGACCACTCCCGAAGGAGGAAGCCCAGTCGAAGCCTCTGCATCCGACTGGATGAGTCCGCTCTCCGATGCTGCGCTCGATAACTCATCTTCTTCCCTGACTCTGAACGAGATGTTGAACTCGCCCTGAGACGAGCCGGCAATCTCGTCCGAGCACCCGACCGGAGCAAGCAAGCGTGCTGGAGAATGGGAGGTCCATGGGGGGATACCTGGCAGAGGTGGTCCCATTGAGGTCCCCAAATCGCCCCCAGTGCTAACCGGCATGCTGCGACCGCAACATTGCCATGGTCATGTTCTCGCAGTGAGGACAAGACCCATCCACGAACAATGTCTCTGCGTGGGCAGCGCCCAGACACGAAAGACAACGATCGTGGCCGTCAGAAGTGGAGAGATATTGACCACAACCAGGAATAACACACAGATGGAAAGGTATCTTTAAAAAGACGTTCCGTGTGTGCTGCTCTTTTAGAAAGAAAATATACTCATTTTTTTTTATTTTTTTTAGAATATACTCTTTTAGTTGTTTCTGCCGAAGCGCCCAGGGGCGTTCTCTGCACTCCACGGGTGCAGAGGGGTAGAAGCCGCTGAAATGCGCCATAGAATCCAGCAGATGAGGTGAATGAACTTTGCGGATGAAATCAGCTTCAATGAATAGAACCGTTCCGCTCCGAAGAGAAAATCTGAATGAGTGGTTGCATACCAGCTCCTTTTATACCCGTATGTCCAGGGGAGTGGCATGCAAATTCCACTCGCCAATTCTCATTGGCCTTTTTTAAAAAAAGCAGAGGTGTTTGGGGCTCCCAAGAGTGACCCCTAGTGTCACTACATCGACACAAAGTCGAGTGAGTGACAGATAGGGAACTCCTGTGATGTATGTAAATATACTGTTGGATATTGTTAGTAGACACATTTAGAAAATATGTGAGAATGTTAAAAAATGTTTTAACAAGAATTTACTTTCTAGAAGTACACAGTGCTAAAAGTGGCAAAAGTTAAAGAAACACCCATATGGGGGCCTGGGTAGCTCAGTAAGTGAAGACGCTGACTACCACACCTGGAGTCACAAGTTCGAATCCAGGGCGTGCTGAGTGACTCCAGTCAGGCTTCCTAAGCAACTAATTGGCCTGGTTGCTAGGGAGGGTAGAGTCACATAGGGTAACCTCCTTGTGGTCACTATAATGTGGTTTTCGCTCTCAGTGGGGCGCGTGGTGAGTTGTGAGTGGATGCCGCGGAGAATAGCGTGAAGCCTCCACACGTGCAAGGTCTCCGTGGTAACATGCTCAACAAGTCACGTGATAAGATGCACGGATTGACGGTTTCAGACACGGAGGCAACTGAGATTCGTCCTCCGCCACCCGGATTGAGGCGAATCACTACACCACTACGAGGACTTAGAGTGCATTGAGAATTCGGCATTCCAAATTGGGGAGAAAATTCATAAAAAAAAGAAACACCCATATTCTGTTCAAAATAAAGACAAAAGGTACAGTATTTCTGATTGTCAAAATTATAGAACATGTCCATATTCAATATAACTCTCATCCTTGGTTACTCTGCTAGCAGGGGAACCTTCAGGGGAACTGTCTTCATTTATACATCCTACTAAAAATGACCTGGGGACCTGTTGGTTAAAAGGAACTGTAAAAACGGCTCAGCTAAAGTCAAGTTAGGCCTACTTCTGAGAAAAAATCTACCAGTATTTGTTTGCAGATGCTTCTTGGTTTTTATCTAATGCAATGACATTCATACAATTTGAATGTGGCTTAAGTATCACTCTATGCTGTGCAATGAATATGGTGTAGATTATAAAGTATAATGTGGTAGTCTAGAGGAAACTGAAGAGCACTGTATATTGTGCATACAATATTCAATATTCTATATTCAATAGTCAAATTAAAACTGACAACATTACTGCAGCATATTTATACGTAGTCTTGAAAGGTTTCTAAGTTCATCATTTAAATTTACAGTATATCACTTATTCATGCCAATACAGATTTACTAAAAAGTATATTATGCAAAATAAACTTTTACAGTACACCGATACTCTCGAATTTCTGTCCTCAATCCCTGCTCTCTATTTTTATTCATTTGGTGATAAAGTCTGTCTCCTCTGTTCCTCTGAGAGGGAGAGCGAGAGTCACAGAGAGAGTGTTTAGGATTTATCACACTTTTACTTGAAGAAATAAGCACTCTCTCTGGTGTTGTGTTGGAGAGAGAGAGTCATTTCCTGATGTTCTCCTGGAGTGAGATTGGGTCCGTTGATGTAAACCCATCCGTTACGATGCCATGAGGGATCACCGACAGAAAGTTCATTTTTCTACACACCACCACACCCTGTAAGAGAGAGAGAGAGAGAGGGACAGAAAATGCGTGAAACCCAAAGGACTGATCTGGACAGATTGGTCTATTCCCATGGACACAAACCCCCAACTGAGACACATGAGTCAAGCAAGGCTAAACCGTGATAACAACATGGAAAACTCTTCAAAGTCTCACACACACTTATCATCCCCTGGTGTTAACACATATACGAGCACGCACAAATCACATATATGCTTACATATGGCATTGCCAAAAAATTGATTTTTACATTTTCTTGAGAAAACCAGTGGTGCATTTTTGTTTTGTTTTGTTTTTTCAATACACGATGGTGACTGAAGTTGTCAGTCCATAACATTTTGCCTAACATATCCTTTTGTGATGCACAGAAGAAAGTCATATGGGTTTGGATTAAGGGTGAGTACTTATGAGTACTTGAAGGAATATTAAGGATTTAATAATGTTGATTACAACAAAAAAAAAATGATGCTACAGTGAGGCATTTACAATGGAGGTGAATAGGGCCAATATTTGGAGGGTTTGAAGGCAGAAAGCACTTACATTAATTCTTCTGTTAAAACTTGTGCATTATTTGAGCTGTAAAGTTGCTTAAATCATCAGAAAAAGTGATTTTATAACACTAAAATCATGTTAACACACACACTGTTTACATATTGTGGCTATACTTTTGAAACAGTGGGTATTGAAATGTTTACGGATTGGCCCCATTTACTTCCACTGTAAGTAACTATTTTCAAAGAAAAGAAGGGACAGGTCAAAATCATTTTGTGTGGTAATCACCATTTTGCCAAAAATGCTGTCGATTGAGCTTACTTGTATTGAGTCTGCAAGATTCCTTTTTTTGTTGTTGATTTTCTCCCCTTTTTCTCCCAATTTGGAGTGTCCAATTCCCAATGTGCTTTTAAGTCCTTGTGGTCGCGTAGTGATACGTCTCAGTCCGGGTGGCGGAGGACGAATCCCAGTTGCCTTGGTGTCTGAGACTGTCAACCCACGCATCTTATCACATGGCTTGTTGAGCGCGTTGCCACGGAGACATAGCGCGTGTGGAGGCTTCACAGCATCCACCACGGCATCCATGCTCAACTCACCACACGCCCCACCGAGAACGAACCACATTATAGCGACCACGAGGAGGTTACCCCATGTGACTCTAACCTCTCTAGCAACGAGGCCAATTTGGTTGCTTAGGAGACCTGGTTGGAGTCACTCAGCACGCCCTGGGATTCAAACTAGCGAACTCCAAGGGTGGTAGCCAGTGTCTTTACCACTGAGCTACCCAGGCCCCCATCTGCAAGGTTCCTTTAATACTATGGGTCAATGACGTGATGCTTATTTTTTCCAGATCTATTAAATTATTCAAAAATACAATAAAAATGCAATTCACACAAAACAATTACTTGAATAAACCTCTATTAAAAAGAACATGTTTCTGTTTTTTGAGTTCAAAGTTCTTATGACATTTTTTCTGGGGGTTAAAATCAAAAAGGTCTAAGGGCTCTATTTTTATGAGCATGCACAGAACAGTGCTACACACTACAAATGTGCACTACTTCTTATCCAATTTATCCAATGGGTGTTTGCACTATTTGTGGGTGTATGCGCGTAAACTGTGGGTGTATTGTACTGTTTTCAGGGTGGTTTACAAGGGTGGTTTTGGGTGGTTTACAAGGAAATTTATTTAGGTTATAAACTGGTAATTACAAGGGTATTATGTTATAAATGTAGTTTATAAGGACATTTCTAGTGTCCCCATAATTCAAATCGCATAAAAAAAATAAAAAAAACATACTAAACGATGTTTTATTGAAAATGTAAAAATGCAGAATGTTTTTTGTGAGGGTTAGGTTTAGGGGTAGGGTTAGGGTTAGGGTATTGAATCTATGGTTCATACAGTATAAAAATCATTATGTCTATGTAGAGTCTTCATAAGGATATCCACGCCAACATGTGTGTGTGTGTGTGTGTGTGTGTGTGTGTGTGTGTGTGTGTGTGCTTCATACTTGAAAAGATGTCCTTTTCATCAGAAGTGTTGGAGGTATCATCTGGTGACTGGGACATGATGGTCTCTAAAGTAGTCCTGACCTGCAATTGAATGATCTTTAATTGCTATTAAACTTTTTTGCAAACATGCAATGCATTTTCCACATTTAAATTGTAAAATGACAGCACCGTACTAAACAACACAACAGGAGGATGGTTAAACTAATGCAGCTTTGTGAATGCAATGGTACAGTATGGTTATTTGAGTTATATGATTATTCATATTATAAAACTGTACTGCCATTCATTAAAGCAAGGGTCACCAATAATGCAGACATTAACCAAAAGGTTCACCTGTGTTCTCAGGACGAGTATTCTTCATAAATGTCAGGTCAGTGCAGATTGTATGTTTTAAATAGTTTATGATTGATTTATTATGAGATCTGTTGGCCAAACAATGTAATTTTTTTTTATCTTTGTAAATTGCCAATTAGTCCATCTTTGCTATTATATCAATCATTTTGTGCTTCATAATTGTTTTCTGTAGAACAACATACCCCGCTAGGTCAACGTGTGTTTAATAATCTAAATCGTTGTAATGACCGAAGACGCTAAACAGAATGAGATTGTAGATTGCAATAAAACTAGACAAATCTGGTTTCATGCTTTAACCTTGCATTTTATGATTTGATAAACTTTTTGTTTTATCCCTAAAACAGAGATTAATATATTTTATTGACATATAAAGAGAAATAGGCCTAATAAACTGTTCTTGGCTCTTTATAAAGCACTCTATATAGCCTATATTACCCTGCAACCTTTTTGCATTGGCCAGAGTGCATTTCTAAGATTACTGCTAGCAAGCAAGTACATTCGTAGGAGTTTTATTAATCTAATATTAAAATGATGTTTTTCAAGTTTGACGGCGAGTTCTTGAAAGCTGATACTGTCATCGTGTTTGCTAGTCAGGCACAGAAAACATTTAAAAATGGCTTTTGGAGCACAAATGCATTGGGCAACGCTATATCTGAATGGTAACCCTTGTTCTGCGGAAACTCTTGCGAGACCACATTTGTTGCTGGATTACGATTATAGTCTCGCGAGAACAAGACCTGCTAGTCAATTTTAATTTAACGCTATTTAATCATTTATTAATTTCAAAGTAGCGAGGAATTTTTTTTTTTTTTATGTAGTGGAGTGAAAAGTAAGATATTATGCTTTCGAATGTAATGAAGTAAAATTAAAAGTTTCCTAAAATAAAAATACAGATACCTAAAAAATTTACTTAAGTAAAAATACTTAGTTACTGTCCACCACTGATTAAAACTCACACACAAGGACAAGGACACTCACTAATGTGTCCTGTCAAAGTAAAGAGTTCAGAGCCTTGTGGGACACCCGGCAAAATACTGCGGCAATAACACTCAGTGACCTTGAAGTCGGTCTGCTTTTTTAATCATCAGTTATGACTTTATTTCCCATGTCTGCAAGTCACACACACCCGTCTGAAGTGCAATCACACTAAGCCCAAGTGTAACCCAAACTTATTTAAAGCTTTTATTTAAAGACGCCCATTTAATACGTCCACCATCACAGTGGCAGGTATTCCCTATGCAGCATGTTTAAACATAGAGCACTCAGCGGTGCTCTGCTGCACTGCGTCCTGTCAAAGTCCTCATATCTACATCTTTAAAAGGTCAGAGTTGTCGTTTTATCACATGACCCTGACGAATGGACTATTCTATACACTATCACACCTGGCCGAGATTTCCTCTCTCTCTCTCTTTCATCACAAAGCTGCTGTGACATTTTATCGCACCCGTGTAAACGTGCCACTTCATGTCTTGTTCATAGCCAAAGACCGACTCTATGACATTTCGTCATTTCTGGGTCACCCCGAGTGTCACTCTGATATCACAGTGAGCATTGTTCACTTGTTCACCTAACAGAAAAAAACAGACTCAAATCATGTGTCACTCTGACAGCAGCGAGTGTATTAGCATGTGTATGATACGTAACAGTGCTGCTGCAGGCAAGCTTGTCTCTTGTTTAATGTGTACCTTTCAGAGGATGTCTACCTTCTCAGGTTTAAATATCATTGTGTTTGATGTAACTGAAAGCAGACACTTTCATTTCAAACTGTTGTATGCAGTTCAAATTAATCTGGCCTGGCATGAAATGAAAGTGACTCATGTATGAATGGGCTAATCCTACTGGACATCCTTTCATTCCAACATAGGGCTGGGTACTGATAGATTTCCTGATTCTATTCCGATTCGCGATAAGATCTGAATCCAATTGTGATTCGATTACAATTCATTTGGGTATATTTCAGTTATAATGTCCAATTTCAATACATATAAAAGAAGTTATCAGCTAATGCTGTTAATTATCCAGGGGACCTTTTAACATGAAAATATTGATTCTACAAATTGTATTTTATCATTAGTTTTTCACCATTTTGATCACATTTCAGCTTTTTAAACTCATCTGAACAAGTGTTAAAAAACGAAAATGAGTGAGTGAGACCCAGCGTGTGCACAAGACAGACTGAATGGCAGCCAGAGTATATTATCGTTTTGAGATTTTGGACTTCAGCATCCAATGTTTTATATCTGTATGAATAAAAATACATTGACAATGTAGCCTACACTTAAAGTCAGCATGAAATCAAAGTTGACCCTATTTATTTTATTAATGCATGCTTCTGGTCTTATTATGAACGATTCAACCATGCATATTGGCTATTTTATAAAAAAAATTTGACCTCTTAATCTTTAATCAAAATGTCATTACTTGCTCTTCCAATAAAATGACTGACTCTGCTCTGCTGACGTATGCAAGTGGTACTCAGTTTTAAGCCCGCCCCTTTGTTTAAACAAACCTGCAGTCAAAGCAGCTATATGCACAGATGAAAAGGTGTATTTTCGGCTGTTTTCCTCCAAAACTCCCGATCCTAAACCCAAACTTCCTTGGTTACGGGCTTGAATTTACATTTCGAATGAGGAGGAATAAGTACGATAACAAATTTGCGGATGGGTGTCTATGCATCCTGGAAAACCTGGAATTTTGCAGTGCAGTTTTACAGTCATGGAAAAGTCATAGAAAATTAGAAAAATACCCAAATATTTAATTTTTCTCCCCAGTTTGGAATGCCCAATTCCCAGTGCGCTCTAAGTCCTCATGGCGTGGTGGCGTAGTGACTCGTCTCAATCCAGATGGCGGAGGACGAATCTCAGTTGCCTCCGCGTCTGAGACCGTCAATCCACGCATCATATCATGTGGCTTGTTGAGCGTGTTACCGTGGAGATGTAGCGCGTGTGGAGGCTTCACGCTATTCTCCGTGGCATCCACACACAACTCACCATGCGCCCCACCGAGAGCGAGAACCACATTATAGTGACCACGAGAAGTTTACCCAATGTGACTCTACCTTCCCTAGCAACCGGGCCAATTTGGTTGCTTAGGAGACCTGGCTGGAGTCACCCTAAATATTTTTTTGTTTATTAAGTACATTAATTTTATCTTGCCAATAAAGCTTGAAATAAACTGAATCTGACCATTATTATTATTTATTTATTTATTTTAAGTCCACTGGAAAATGGCAGAAGATTTTGCCAAACTTTCAATTAGTTCAGCATGTCCACTGATTTATATACTTATATCAAAGATGTATACCTGTAAAATGTCTCTAATTTATCTGCAAAAAAATTTGCATTGACTTACAAGTGCTAAACAGCACTGTCTCTTTAATGTCCCTGGTACTAATCCTAAATTATGGTGCAAATGGTTTACAGAGTGAAATAATGAGGTGCTCCAATGTTATGACAAGTTTTTAGCATCAAACAACCAATCATTAACTAAACAATACTTGCCTCATTAAATATGCATACACTTTGTACAGTCTCAGAAATGTTTAATTACCTGAGGGAAACATTAACGTAAACAGCAAACACGTTAACTGGGGTGATGAACAGATTATTTTTACAATGTTGGTCCGGAAAGTCAATTCAAGTCAAATGAGATAACACAGGGTCAAGTGTAGTGTGCTCGTCACATGCTATACTGTATCCAATTAATGCTACTAACCTCGTAATTCAAGGATGTAACTAAATATTAATTGGAGTAAGATTTTTTATGTTCAGGCCATTTTATTTATCTGTAAAATGTATTTTACAATAGGATTGTGCATCTCTCTCTCTCTCTCTCTCTCTCTCTCTCTCTCTCTCTCTCTCTCTCCTCGTGTTTCTTTCCTTACTCTGAAGCACTTGTTCTCTTTTCCTCTCCACATGGCTCAGTCACCTCCATTCCAAAAAGCAGCTAACTGCCAGACACAGCTGAGAGGAGGCACTCAATACGCCCTGAATTATTCAACAGCTTTATCTGCTGTCCCACAACAGACAGGGAGAACAAGAACGAGAGACAGAGAAAAAAGAGAGAGAGAGAGAGAGAGAGAGAGAGAGAGAGAGAGAGAGAGAGAGAGAGGATTAATTACTATCCCTCTCTTTCATTATACAGTATTTCTTTCTCCCTCATGCCATAGTTCAATTATTCATTCAAAGCTGGTTGGGCAGAACACAAGTCTTTTGATAAATGGTGATTGCTGATCAATAGATTTCTTCGTCACAGTGACATACACACACCACAGTTAACACACTAAGAAATGAAATAATCATATTATTCGTTAGTTTGGCCAGGTTTCGTTGAATTACAGCATTTGGCAATGTCAATTTAACAAGAGTGATAATGTAAAGTAGGACCACAATGTTCAGCACTCAATTATGTGTGACTAAAGCACTGCAGATCTCTTTCTCTCTCTCTCTCTCTCTCTCTCTCACACACACATACACACACACACAAACAGATGGACACACACCCTGAATATAAAGTTCTTATCTAAAGACAAACTTAGGCTCCTCACGTAATCCAGGAAACGTTGCATGTAGATAAGGAATATATGAGTGCACATCCGCCTATATGTTTTATTATATACCAACTGCCTTTTATCCTATCAGCTCTACACATTATATTTGGTTCATTAACTGTTTTAAGGGCATGTTATATCTAGGAATCTTACTGGAAGGTATGCATATCCATATTTTTCCTGGGAAATGAATGTGGGTGGGACTTCCGCTGGAAGTCATTCTATAGCATTCTCTAGCTCTGGCTGGAGTCACTCAGCACGCCCTGTAATTCAAACTCGCGTACTCCAGTGGTGGTGGTCAGTGTCTTTACTCACTGAGCTACCCAGGCCCCCCGACATTTGGAAATGTTTAACTCAAAGTGGGTCCTCACAATCCGCCAGAACAGTTTTGAGCGCCAGCACTCCCGGGAAGAGTATGTGCAGGCCGGAGGCGTGTGGGCATCATGCAGCCATTTCAGCCCACAGTATATCAGATATTACACTTATTCTGCAGTGTCTCCAGGCAGCATTTAATTGCTCCAAACCTGCAAATAAAACTCTCCCTGAAGCAAGGCTGGTCATTCAGCTGCTCCATCATGACAAGGCGGCTACCTCAAGATAATGCGCATGACAGTGGGTGGAAAACATGTGGCAATGCGTATTTTGTTTAGTTGAATTTGTAGAAATGCACTTAAAAATGCTAAACATTTCGAGCTAGAGATAGTTACACCTGAAAATACATTTAAATCGATTTAAATCTCATGAATGCTTGATTTAATATGTTTGAGTTTTGATTAACTACTAATCTGTTTAGAATTCCCAATATAATGTTTGTTACTCTCAAATGGAAGAATAAAGTGTCATCCATATATTTTATTAGATGCTTATGAAGGTGATCAGTCAGGACTGATGTTTTTGGTGATGCCTGTAAGGTTAACTTAAAATTAACTTGGAAAAAGATTATTCAGAAAAGCTGTCCTTTTGTTGTGTATCAGGCATCTTTTGTTTCTGAATTCTGTAGAAATTCTTTAAAGGGATAGTTCACCCCAAAATTAAAATTCTCTCATTTACTAACCCGCATGCCATCCCAGATGTGCATGACTTTCTTTCTTCTGCACAAATGAAGATTTTTAGAAGAATATTTCAGCTCTGAAGGTCCATACAATGCAAGTGGATGGTGATCAGCACTTTAAAGCTCCAAAAAGCACAGACAAACATAGTAAAAGTAATCCATTCGACTCCAGTGGCTAAAATAATGTCTTCTAAATGGATACGATCACTTTGGGTGAGAAACCGATCAATATTGAAGTCCTTTTCACTGTAATTGTTTACGTCCGGTCGCTCTCCAATGCGTGTCCATTAGGGGAATCAGTTGATGCTGCCTCTCACGTGATGCAAGCGCTCTGGCAAATCGATCGTATCGCTTTAAAATACATTAATTACTTTTACTAGGATTGTCTGAGTTTTTTGGTGCCTTAAAGTGTTGATCACCATCCACTTGCATTGTATGGACCTACAGAACTGAAATATTCTTCTAAAAATCTTCCTTTGTGTTCTGCAGAAGAAAGAAAGTCATACACATCTGGGATGGCATGGGGTGGGTGAGTAAATGATGAGATAATTTTAACTTTTGGGTTAACTATCCCTTTAAAAGTTACAGCTCGGATGTACGCCAGTCTTGTATAGGGGTAGCATTGAATTCAGATTGGCCCGTCCCTACAGATCACGTAAATAAAAGCCAACAGTCGTTGGTCATTTGACATGTCAGTCAGAAAGTCTCTTCAAGTCTAATTGGGAAGTTCTGTATGAACCCTATGCAAAGTGGACCAGACTTTATGTTGATAGTCAAAAGTCTAGCTCTGCTAAACTAATGAGCATCGGTCTGCAGGCTTAACTCAAAAGCACTGCCCGTTATAACCGTCCAATTATGATGCAAATCAAAATAGACGCTGAAGTACCAGACATGCACTCATTACAGAACATTACCATCAACTGATCTTTGATCTTTACTAAATCTTCACTTCCTGCAGTGGTGGAATTTAAAGAAGTTATTTGCAACTTTTTAAGGCAAATTTGCAAGGTCAGAATTCACCCTATTCACATTTAGTTAACAAACTCGTTAACTCTAGATCTGAGATCAAACAGTGGCCTGGAAGGAAGCAAGTCAAGTGGCTGATGTTTGGCTACATAATATGGTGAGTTAAGATAGCATCCTTCCCCTTAGATGTCCAAGATATAACATGCCGAGAATCAAAGCGGCGTGCCAAATGTATCGTTGGCGACATGGGCGTGATGTGAGGGCCTGCTCTTCTCCGCCGTCCGCCAGCAGGAACGCAGCCAGGCTCTGTTAAAGTCAGCTAACGTGGCTGGCGGTCACTGAGGCAAAGATAATTGTCTTTTCGAGAATCAGGACATGATAAATAAACAACAAACCAAAAACAGCATGAGTAGGAAACAAACAGGGTGTATTAAAGGAGGTTGTTGTGAAGAGAGAGAATGTGTTAAGAAAATACATTTCACATTTAGAGCATAATAGAGCATCTTGCCGTTTCGTCTCCTAGTGCGTTTCCTTTCCCTTTTCTTTTTCCCTTCGTTACTCTAATTCCACACACAATCTCATGTCGGTCTGAATGTAGGTCATCTCTGAAAGTGAATGGTAAATCAAAACAATCTATCCAGCCTTCCAATCTATCCATTTTTTGAAAAGCATCTAAAATGTAAACATTTGAACAGCTCTAAAAACGTAAAACATTACAAATATATCTGAATACACAAATTCAATATAAATATACAGTATTTGCATAAATAATGTATTATATTTTTATGCAAAATAAATGGGTACATTTTTACATTTTATAGATATTTTAGATCCCTTAAAGAAATGTCCCGGGTTCAAAACAAGTTAAGTTCAATCGACAGCATTTGTGGCGTAATGTTTCTTTAAAAAAAAAGCAAAAATCGAATTGCAGTGAGGCACTTACAATGGAAGTCAATGGGATACATATGTAGCGGGTTTAAAAGCAGAAATGTGACGTTTATAATTTTATAAAAGCATTTACATTCATTCTTCTGTTAAATCTCATGTATTATTTGAGCTGTAAAGTTGTTAAAATCGTAATTTTTACAGTCAGTTTTAGGGTTTGTTGACATTACATCATCATCATGTCAATGAAGTTGTAAAATTGGCTATAACTTTACACAGATGCGGTTAGTATGTGATTTTATCACACTAAAATCATGTTTACACACATATTGTTTATGTCTTGTGGCTATACTTTTGAATCAGTGAGTATTTTAACGTTCAAAATTTGGCCCCCATTGACTTCCATTGTAAGTGCCTCACTGTAACCCAGATTTTTGCTTTTTTTTTTAAAGAAAAGGAGGGACGAGTCTAAATTTTTTTTTGTGGTTATCAACATTGTGCCACAAATGCTGTCGACTGAGATTAATTTGTATTGAACCTGGAACATTCCTTTAACCCTACCCAAACCCCTCAACATAACCACTTCTTAACAATATTAAAAGACGTTACAGACAGATTCATGTACAGATTTAATCACAAGAAATTATTCAGAAAAACAGCAAAATTCTGTAGAAAAGTAGTCCAAGCGTACCATAGCTTTGTGTGAGGTAGAGAGTGGAATTTGAGTTATTAATCGCTGAAAATCTTCTCCTGATGCACTCTGTAACGCCGCTGTCATATCTCATTCAAACATTTACATCGCAGAATACGGCATGTCGCAAACGGTCACGAGACACTTGAGAGCCAATGAGCATTCGACATCACTGCCGTAAAAACAGTCATGAGGCGGTAATTTTTTGATTATGAAAACAAAACCAAGGCTGTGTCTCATTTGGAAGGATGCGTCCTCCGGAGGTCGCATTTGTCGGCTGTATACATCGAGGCTGTTTCGTTTCAGAAAAGCGAGTAGGACACTTCGAATGCAGCCTTCGAATGTGACCTTCTTTCACGGGAATTTGGAGGATGCATGAGGTGTATCCTTCGTGGGCACTCACAACCCACAATTCTTTGCTTCAGCAGAAATGTCTAAAATAATGACGCCAATTTGCCCGTAAATATGATGTTCAAATGCAAGGAATGTTAATTCACAAGTTGAAGTAGATGGGTGCAGAGTATATAATATGTATAGTTATATTAATATATAATAAAATAAAGTATTAGACTAAAAGTACACCTGTAAAATCTATTTTCTTTTCTCTTTACATCATTATATCTCTCCTGAAATGTACCTCATGCATTCCCTTCCAGAAGGACTTTGTTCCCTTCTCACTCAAAGCGCTGGCGCTTGTTAAAGAGTGGCGTGCTGTCATGTGGCATGCTTTAAAGGAGGATACTCGGTATACTGCAGCCTTCAAAGGACGTGTCCTACCTAGCACGCAGCCTTCCAAACGAGACACAGCCCAAGGCTGTTTGACAGTTACGGTGGGTGCTTTGCCGGATGGAGATGGCTGAATAAAAGGCTTGAAGTTTGGTCTATTCCTCACACAAAGCTATCTGAAGATTTGGATTATAGCAAACAAATAAAATTGATAATTTTTTATTTTATTTTGTGGTGCTTTTGTGGTTTATATATATATATATATATATATATATATATATATGTAAATTCTTAAAACTCCTTTTGTGCCCCAAGAGCTCCTTTTGTGCTTAATGACTGATTAAACGATAACAGAATTTTTATTAGTTTTAACATTAAGTTTAGTCTTGGCGAATGAACGAATGAAACCGAACGAATTAAACCGTTATTATGTCATATTAGGATACGAATTCTCATGAGCTCATGTTGATCTATCAGCACTCATCCCTTGAACAATACAGAAATGAAACAGAACAGACTAAAAGGACGGGTCAGATAATATGCATTACATTTTACCTTCTCTTTTATAAGAACGCATTAGGCAGATGCTTTTATCCAAAGTGACTTTCAATGCATTCAAGGTATGCATTTATTAGTATGTGCACTCCCCGGAAATTAATCCCAAGACTGCTGTGCTCTACCGCTTGAGCTACAGGAATACACCCCTATCTTATATAAAAAAAACACAAAAAAAACATAAAAAAATAAACGTGCATATATTAAGCATATGTAACTAGAGAGAATCCTACGAAGCCCCTTGGAGAAAAGGGAGGACATTTATTTTCTGAAATAGCAGTTTTGAGTTCCCTTGCAAAAGCTTTTTTTTTTTCATCCCTTACAGAAATTGACCATGGTTTCACTACTGTAGCTGTGGTTCAAGGATGGTATTTGTAGTAAAACCATAGTAACCACTAAATATACCATGATTTTACTACAGTAACCACATTTTAACCATGTTATTTGTGGTAGCACTATAGAAATAATACAGAGAAACCTATATGGTATAAAAATTAGAGGTCGACCAATATATCATCGAGGCCGTTAAAATGAATAAAAATATGGTTACTGTAGTAAAACCAAGGTTAATCCTTGTAAGGGAAGGATAGTGTTAGGTTTAGGGGTGGGGGAGGGGTGTCTGTGTGGGTGCCTTGTGCCACCCCCCGCAAGATGCCGCCCTGGGCAACTGCCCATGTCGCCCATGCCTAAATCCACCACTGGCTACTACAGCTGCACATGGTGGTGCAGTTTGTCATAAAATCCTGTGTTTCCACCAGAATACTGGAGTGCAGATAATCACTTAGTTATCCAATCTCTTAATCCATTAAATGTCTAACCCGTTAACCAGTTTAGTGTCTCTGCCCTCATTTGATCAGCATTTGACCCCAAATAAATCTGTCATGGCTGTCTTGAGTTTGGTCTGAGCAGTGGTAGGCGGAGTTAGTGTAAACAGCCTCTGCCAACAAGATGGACTATTTGCACCGTTAAAGATAATGAATTTTTTAGCCAATTTATGTTAAATGGATCTAATTAAATGGAGTGATATATCGCATTCGACCTCTAATAACAATCAATCATTCTGTCAATAATAGCATGGTTAGTTTTACTATAGTAACACCACGGTTAACTTGTGGTACGTGTATCTAACATGTTTTTTTTTTTTTTTTTTTTTTAAACCATGATTCTTACCACAAAAGTGGTTACTACAGTTATGGTTACTAGAGTAAAATAAACATAGGATGGGACTTAATTTTATCCACTGGGAACCAATTGAGAAACTGATTAGTAAAAACGGGCATTACAGAACAGAATAGAGTCAAATGGTTGGAGGAGAGGGTTTGAAAAGAGTTGTTCGCAACATTACATTAAAAGTAAGGTTGTTTCACAGGCTAAGCAAATACAATATAACCATTTAAAAATACTGATATTAATATGTGCATTCTTTGGAATAGCACTGCATGGTACACCACTGAATCATTCACAATAAGACTAGAAACACATATCAAGAAAGTACATTTGATGTCATGTTGACTTTAATACTTTGAACAAAGAGAGCTCTATTCATGCATTCCATCAGCAAAAATCCACATATGTGTGGCTTTGCCTAATTTAGGTGTATTGAATGTTTCTTACTCAAGAACAGACAGCTGGAGCTTCAGGTAAAGGTGTCTAGTACCCTTCTTTCACCTCTGCGTGCATGTTCATATTTTCTCTCTTTCTCTCTCTGAATATCAGCAGTGAAGTCCACCTCTTCCAGCTAGTGGAGCAATCTATTCATTTAATTGACTGATTGTCACGTTGTATCACAACCAAAGCACGCAGAAGGCGACGTAAAGGACAGCAGCAGGACACTGAACCCGAGCTCTCAATGCCACTAATACGATATTAGTGATTGAACCCATCAATCCCTAAAGCTCCAGTGTATTAGGAGACAAACAGGGAAACCCAATAGTTATGAAACAGTGTCCCACAGTGGGGAAGCAGCTGCCCTGCATCATAAAGGAGATTCAAAGAATGGTGTTTCACCGTCAGGAGAAAGTCTCTGGCGCCATCTTCAGTGCACTCTGCATTATCGTTATGGATTACGTAAAGCCAGTGATATCAAATCAAGTTGACAACAAATCAAGTTAATAGAAGGGTAGAAGCAGACACACAAAACAGTTCAAAACCATGTGTGATCTACACATAAAAACTAATTTGAACTGTAATGTCAGTATATAAAACATTATCTAAACCGTTTCAAATGGTGACATGACAGATTCTTCTCCGTTCCACTCTTGTTATGAACAAACTTTTGTTAAGAGTCGCCGTTTCTCTTCTGGCAACTCTATAGCTCCATATGCATCTCACCTGGAGCCTGTTATGTTTTTCCCTGTGTGAGTCACATGATCACCGTCATGTGACTTATCTTTGGCGAGGTTGATGGGATATGTAGTTTATTAGGAACAGTTGTAGCGCAGGGTCGCACGATTTGTTGTGTTCAAGCCCTGCATAATTGTATGATTTAAATCAAATTAAAATCAAAGACATACAAACCGCCATAAAAAATAAAAATAAATATCTCACGAGCTGTGGCGATACATATGCGGAGTTTTCTTCACATTAAGCCAGAGATTATTTAGCAGAGATGGGCCACTTCTATTTAAATGAATGGGAGAAATCGGAACGCCCAACGGCAGCCAACGGTCAGTGGATGTAGAAAGGAAGTCCTGCCTTACAGGTGAAAGAGCCAATCAACTTTTAGATACAGACATCACCTGTCAATCAACTCAACAACATGCATGCACATTAGCTATACAAGCCGAGGAAATTGTGTTTTTTTAGTGTAATATGAGGTAAAGAATCACGATTTATGATACCAGTATTGTCAGATTTTATTGCTGATTTGATGGTAATCTTGACCAGCTGTTTTTGAGATTTTGGTAGATAGGAGCTGCACTGGCATGACTGGAAATGACCTCCCAAGAGCATTGCAAAGATGACCGACAGTGGACTGACTTGCTAGAGAGACTGTGATTAAGCCACCAAAATGAAAATCTGAGGAACAAAATTAGGATGTTCTTTTTTTTTCTTTTTTTTCTTTTTTTTTTTTTTTTGTGGGATGTGAAGTTTGAAGGAGAGAGAGTTCGCCATAAGGCAAAAAGTTCATTTTGGACTTTGTGGAGAAGAGAAGATCAGACAAATACAAACAATTCTTGAAATTATAAACGTTGCAAAGGAGGAATGAACACTTATCAGTGAAGTATCAATGAAACTATATGCAGATTTGTTTTATTGCTTACTGTTAAAAGACTATGGAATAATGCAATTATTAATAATTTCAGGATTTCAGAATGAAGCACTTATAAAGTCAAGTTTGGTAATTGTAAAGAAAAAAAAGCTTTTTTTCCCTGAAATTTTCCACAGACCCCCTAGCACTCCCTTGCGGCCCCCCAGGTGTTTTGGGACCCCTGACCTAATATAATTGCACAAGGTGTACAGCACATACACTGCATAGTACGTTGTTAATAGGAGTAGTATGCCACTCCGAACATACCCCATTTTTTCATTTTGTGCAGGGCTGCCCTGCTGACGGGCCGCTATCAGACCCGCTCTGGGAAATATCCCGGTATCGCAGAGGTGCTGAAGTCTCAGGGTTACGTCACAGCCATGGTTGGAAAATGGCATCTGGGCGATGGTCCGAATGGCACTTACCTCCGCACACGACAGGGCTTTGACAATTATCTTGGTATCCCATACTCACACGACCAGGTATTTATAAATGTTTTCATCCAAAAATGACTGTGCATTCTCAAAAGAAGCTCCTGTGGCTGAACTGGTAGAGCATGGTGCTAGAAACAAAGCCATGGGTTCGATTTCCAGGGAACACACAAACTGATCAAATGTGTACCTTGAATGCACTTTAAGTTGAATAAGTGAATACATGTAAATAATATCTCATGATAATGAATTAATGAGCAATAAAATGACTTTATAATACTATTAGTGCATCATCTAACTTTCTTTAAACATTTTAGTGTATTTTGTTGCTTTCTCTCTTTTGTAATGACAATGTTTACTCATTTCCTATTTCTACCTATCAAAGGGTTCATGTCAGAATCTCACCTGCTTTCCTCCAGATGAGAAGTGTTTTGGGTGCTGTGATCAGGGTGTGGTAACTGTACCTCTCTTCTTTGGTGACACGAGAAGGTCAACAGCGACTTTGCCTCCGAGTTCATCCATGTTGCTGTCCAAAATGGGCATCCATTCTTTCTGTATTACCCATCACACATGAGTCGAGAACTACAACCCTAATGCAGGGATTAAAAACGAAACGTTTTTCATTTCGGATTGTTCTGAGCAGAAACTGCATTTTTTCGTTCTGCAGCCTCCTTTCCAATTGGTAACCGGATAAAATGAAATTAAAGAATAGTTTTTTATTTATTTATTTATTTATTTATTTTTAATAACAGTACTCCACAGTGTTAACAGATCTCTCTCAAGAAAAAAAGTGACCTGGTCTGAAAAAACACAAGCTGAAAATAAGGGACTTGCCTCAACCACAATAAGTGAAAATAAAAGAAAATTTAAAACCAATTAAAAACAAGAAATGTGAATAATAATAAAAAAAATATCGATTTTATAATTATTAAAATATATTAAAAAAAATAATTAAAAAAAGGGAAAAGAATACAGAAATAAAATGATACAGTGCAATCAGTAAATGCAGTGAAAACATGCAATTTAATAATAAAAAAACATTCCCATGCGGGGGAATTATCATTATAGAAATTATAACAAGCATAGTATACAGTAGCATATATAAAATAAAGTATTTTCATAAATGTATTCTAAATATCAAATCTTGCCATCTAAAATCTAATAAAGGCCAAAATCTATCCTGCATGCACACACTGCTTGGGCGTGTTTGGACTAAACGTCATCTTATATGGGCCAAATTATTTAGTTTTAAATATGTATTAATTATTTAAGATATATTTTATTTCAATTATTTGCTTTAACTACAGATCTACAAATCTGCTTCTTGGTCAGAACCCGGCAGCATTTAATCTGTACTAATGCATCATATCTAACAATAATTCAGTGAAGACTTGGAAACAACTCAGAAATTTACTTTTTACCTCAATATTTTCTCCATGTATCTGGATTAGCTGTGCATGTATACCTATTACCTAGTAGTGATTAAATATAGTTGTCTAAAAGGTCTTCAGCATTTCACAGAAGGCTTCATCGAAAACGAACATTAAGGCAAAGACATGTGTGATGCAGCTGTTTCTTTCAGAATCAAACCACATGCTCATCATGTTCAACTAAAAAGAGAGAAGCCTCGTTTTTTGGGCAGTAGGAAGTAGTGCAATTCCGAAAATGAAAATAAACCATTTAGACTTTTGTTTCATGAAAGAAAAAAAAAATATCAGAACAAAATTCAACGCTTATTAACTGATTACCAACATTTAAAAATAAAGATTTCACTCTGGAACAATTGAAAGGGACGTCCCGTTTTCGTTTTTCGTTCCTTGGAACGTTTTCAGTCCCTGCCCTAAAGAACTTATCCTTGTTACATGTTTTGCTCCAATGAAATTGCTTTTATGTCTCTAAATAATAGTTATACTCCCACAGCACTTTGATTGTGTATTATCCAGTACTGATTAAGTATTATCTAAACTAATGGAATACTAGCATACTAATTACTGCATACAGTGCAATATATACTGAGTACTGTGTTGACGTAATGAAGTAAATCAACAGGTGAACTTTAACTACTCAGAACTTGCGCAGAAAAAATAACTTCCTTAAAAAGTGCCACATGTAATGCAGTATCTTAAAGAGTCTTAACATAGGGAATTTGCAACAAAGTAACTTCTAAAAAGTAGCTAATACTTTCATTGCGATTATGTATCAATGTTTGCTGTTATTTCAGGAGCTTTCAGGACAGTTTTCTCAAGTTTTAATCTTTAATATGTTTGATCCATGTGTATAATTGTAAGAAGTTTATGCATTTTTCAAAACATTTATAAATGTGGTGAAAGTTTGGTCTGTTACAGTTTGAGACACGTTTTCGTCAACTAAAATAGTATTTTGTCAACTAAAATAATGTGCCATTTTAGTAAAATTGACAAAAACAAATCATGAACATTACATGATGAAATACTGACTAAATTTAAAGGACATTTTCATCAAAAGAGAAAAATTATGACAAATTATGACATTGCAGCATAGAGTATGTAGATGTAGAAAAAGTATGCAGCGTGCAACACTAGACATTTTAAACTAGTATACTACAACATTGTTGTCTTGTGTTTAGTAAGTAATTTGGTTATTTTAATTTGAATTGAAATGCTTTAAATGATCTGATTGTGGCTGATATCTCATCACTGCCGAAATGAAGCGTCAAAACGAGCATGTTGCATTTAGGACACAATATGTGCTCTGGTTGCAAGACATCCATGTTTTCTAAAATAGAGAAAATTCACATGCTCTGCACAGTATGGATAATGCATACTAAGTGCATTCAAAAATAGTTGGTAGTATGCCATTACGAACACATGACAAGCACATGCATAATGCTGGAGTATTATGTCAACATCATGTCATCTTTTTCACTCCCTATAGCACACTCACTACCCTCAGTATGCAGGAATAGAGTATTCAGGCATGTCACCTCGAGGGTCATTTGGTGATGCTCTGATGGAGTTTGACGGCACTGTGGGGAAGATTCTGCATACTCTTGAGGAGACGAGTGTGAACGGGTAGGGTTTCTTCTTTGTCATTCTGTTGTGAGTGTTTCCCATTTTCTGTGAATGTGTTTGTGCTCTCAGGCCAGAGCTAGTGGGAAAGTCCCCTGGGGGAAACACAGAACTGCTGAAATGTGGCAAAGGCATGACTTATGAAGGAGGAATGAAAGAGCCCGCCATTGCACACTGGCCTGGATTCATCAAACCAGGTGCTGAGAGATAACAGCTTGATTTGTGCATCCAGCTGCAAGAAATTTTCCACATTTCAAAGGTGTCACCTGTGCTCTGGCCAGCTCTTTAGACATCCTACCCACCTTTGCTAAATTGGCTGGGACTTTGTTACCTGAGGAGAAACTGGACGGCGTGGACATGACAAATATCCTGTTCAATCTCGGACCGGTAGGAGAAACAATGATCAACATATTCTTTTAAATGGATGTGCACACAGGACATGGTCTTGCATACAGTTTGCGTTATTTATTCATTGTTAAGAGAGCACAACAGAAGCAAAAATTCTCCATAAACTAATTACTTTTTAACAATAACTTAGAAACCTTTAAAGACAGACATACCGTGAGCGCTGAGGTTGTTAATCAATGGTATATGTTTCTGCTGAAGCCACAAGTCTATGTGATTTTAATGTCATTTTTTTTTAAATCATGTTTTAATAGCAGAAATTCTGCCGTGGATCTACACTAGCCATGATCCTGTGGAGAAAGATCCACCAATCTGAGAATCGTGGCAAACAAAGTCGCAGGGATGTACAAACACTCTCGTGCTACTTATATATTAGTATATCTCTGAATACTTTGCAATATACTTTGGATAAAAGGGTCTGCTAATGTAAAATGTAATACCTTTAAATCAATGGTTTTATATTTTTCCATCATTTTTAATCCGATTAGGTAATTCGCAATGCTTCATGAAAAAGTGGGCGGGCACTGTTACGCTCTACATGCATCAGACAGACATATTTGTCTCTTCGATTTGGAGACCCCTCGGAAAACTACTACCTTAGTGGTCCAGAGAGGGACCTTGTGCGCCAGCAAATCCAGGCCCTCAAGGAGCAGTTTGAGGCTTCTATGGTGTTTGGAGAGAGTGAAATTGCAAAAAGGGTGTGACCCCGCACTAGAGCCCTGCTGCACTCCTAATTGCTCCCCTAAACCTGAGTGCTGTCACTTCACTGTAATGCCAGTATCACAATAACATAAGCATACAATCAAGCCCAATATGACTGTTGCTCCAGCTAGCATAGCGTGATTCTCACGAAACCTGTCAAGAAAATGTCCTGGTCATTTATAACCCCAAATTAATAATAATAAAAGAAAATGAAGTCTGCATTATGACCATTTTTGTTTTTTTGTTTTTTTACACTGACATGATTATAAGGACACCAAAGCACATTTTACCCCCAAATGTTTATTTTCGGAATGCATCTGGACGTTTACTTTACTATTCCCATTGTTTTCAAGGATTCTCATTACCGTAACACCATAATTTTTTGCAGTATTATAGTAAAAAGGATGCTTTTTACAATGTTTTTATTACAGTGAGTGAAAATAAAAGGCAGCACACCAGTACTTTACAATCTGAACATTGCGGTATAATGAGAATATTATAATGACCAAATTTTTTCGCATTGCGTAATGGTAATGGGGGGTAAAATATGCATACTTTTTATGAAAATAATATCACAATGTAAATCATCTTAACGGCCCTAAAAAACAGGCTTTTATTTTCTATATGCAAAATATAAATTCTTAATCTGTTATGGTGAACCTCACAAAACTTGTCAACAACATGTCAGGCTCATATTTCACCCTCAAAATAGAAATAAATAAATTATAATTTGCTTAAATAAAATGAAGCCTATTTTTAGGAATTAAGATTTTAAGATTTTTAGCATTGTGACATTATTTTATTTGTAATTATATAATTATGTTTTTAAGCACATTTTACGCACAATTTCCATTACTGTAATGCAAAGGGGAAAAAAATATTCTTATAACTAATGCAGAAGAAAAAAAACAATATATACTGTATATTATTTAAATTGTAATGGATGTATTTGTTGTAAATACTAATAGAAGAAAGGGTATTTGTTCTGCCTTTACAATTTAAATAAAGTAATTTTATTACATTATTTTAACTGTAGTACAGTAATAAGAATTACCATTAAGAAAAATGGGAATAATAAAAAATAAAAAAAATCTCTGGACACAGTATGGTAATGACAATTGGAAGCATATTTCATTGTATATATATATATATATATATATATATATTATAATATTAATAATAAAAAATCATTTAAAAAACAACAAAATGATAGCATCTTTGGTAGTAACTGAAACAGGCAACTGTGACTGGTTAATATGCAGGTCCTGGCAAAAGAAATGGAATAGGAAGGGAATGTCAGTACTGAACTATACTATGAGGTACTACAATAAAGGTTATGTAGACTGGCCTTGTATTAAAATTGTTTAACGTAAAAGTATGTCATGAATCCCGCCTTTGTTCCTCCCGCTCACCACCAGAGGGCTCCATCACCTGGGGATTGACTTTAACTCTCTGGACTCCATTTCCCATAATCCCCGTACCTGGCACTGATTACCTGCTCACCTGTTTCTCATTATCTCAGCTATTTAAGATTCACTCTCACTCTCTCTCAATGCAAAGTCTTGTTTTGCCCTGGCTGACATTTCTGAGCATTCCCTGAGTTTATTGTGTTTCCTGAGTATGATCCTGGACTGTTTAGCCTGTTTTGACCCATTGCTGTCTGCCTACTATTACTGCCTTGTTTACCTGGATATAACCTGTGATTGTCTGCTGCCTGCCCTGATCTCTTGCCTGTTTATTGAACACCCCTCTGAACTGCCTTTGATATTACTGCTGCTGGTGATTGACCCCTGCCAATCTGTATTACTACATTTATTGTTATTAAAGCTGCACATGGATCTGAACTCCGTTGACTCATTATTACAGTATGAATGTTTACTTCCTGCTTATTTTGTACTGTTCTTTGAGACTGATTGTCTGTAAATGTACTTTTAGCACTCAGTTCTATTTTTAGAGTGATTTTTTAATAGTAAAATGAAGTAAAACAACATGTCATGTGAGTTTTTATTCTTCCTCCTTGTTAAAAGTGAAGTGTGTTACTTCTGCACCATAAGCAAAACCCAAACCGAATTGCAAAAATGTTTTCAAACAGGTTTCCCACACTCCTCTTTCCATTGGTTGGACAAACAGATAGTCCCGGTTGGGATGGTTAAACAAACAAGGCAATATTTTGATAGTGCCACAGTTTTTACACTTTTTGGGGAAATAAACCTAAAAATGGCTAACTTGTAGTTTACTTTACAGTTTATATTTGACTTATAGTCTCTGCACATTAAGGTGGAATATGAGGAAGTTTTGTAGCATTGAAACAACTACACATTTAACCTTAAAAGGTATTTTCCAAGTTCAATGAAAGTGAAGCTCAATCGACAGCATTTGTGGCATAATGTTGACTACCACAAAAATAATTGACTCATAACTCCTTTTCTTGCCAGAATTGAACAAGTTTGCAGGCAAACAACACTGCGTGCTGCAGCCATGGAAGCCAGCAAACGAACTGGATCAGAGATAACAGATTCCACCCGACCTAAAAAACCTCGCCATCCGTCTAAAAACCACCATGACCAGAGGCGTAGTAAAACAAGGATAAATATTGGAGATGCCTTTGGAAGATGGAGACAGCTTAAAGCCCAGAAATCCTTTAAAACGGACGTTGAGTTGGCTAATTTGCATGTCAACATTCTGGCAACCTGCATGAGCTTCGAGTCTGGGGCGGGGCAGTCAACTCTCCAATATTTTGAATTTGGACTGCAGTACCCATTTCAAACGCTTGTTGTCAATCTTACATATAGCACCTTTAAAAAAAAGCACAAATCTGTGTTACAGTGAGGCACTTACAATGGAAGTGAATGGGGCAAATCCGTCAACCTTAAAATACACACTTTTTTCAAAAGTATAGCCACAAGACATAAACAATATGTGTTTTTAACAGGATTTTAGTGTGATGAAATAAGTTACTAACTTTTTGTGTGTGTAATTGTCATGACAACGTAACACAGTTGACCCTTAAACCCTAAAACGACCTACTTAAAACGATGATCTAAACAACTTTACAGCTCAAATAATACATGTTTTAATAGAAGCCTTTCAACCCTCCAAAAGTTGGCTCCCATTCACTTCCATTGTAAGTGCCTCACTGTGCTTGTTTTGAAGAAGGGATGAGTCGAAATTACTTTTTGTGGTAATATGCCAAAAATGCTGTCGACTGAGCTTGACTTGTGTTGAACACGGATTATTCCTTTAAAAAATCGCTCTCCCCAGCATTAAGTCACAAGTTGCCAAACAAACTCAGATACACTTAGGTGACATCAAGCATATAGTATTTAATTCATAAGACCAAATCCATGACAAGGCAGTGAGATTTTTTGTATTTTTCTTTTTACAAGTTGTCATTTTTAAAGATACAAGATACATAGTTTGTCATACTGAAGCTGTTTCCATTATACAGTGAAGGACTGAATTATGTAAGCTGAAGTCCAGAACTTTGTATTTCAGCTACCCAAGCTAAAGTAATCAATAACTATTAAATGCTCTGCCTGAAAGTGTTGGGGGTTTCACAGCCAATTTGTCACTACAAATTGCTAAAGTGAAGGCTAAAACATTTAAGATATTTATTTACTTTATGAACACGCAAAAATGACATGTAACAGTCATAACGGAGTATTTGGAGCTTTAAGTAACTGATTGCTATTTGCTCATGAATGACACAAAAACAGTTGCTGATTAGACCTGTTAGATGCAACGGTGGAATGCAAAGGATGGAGTTTTGTGGGGTCAATGTGTATCTGTGCGTGTCTGCTTGGGAATGACGATAAATTACACATCGGATTGACACGGCAGATCTGTTAGAACATTATCGATTGCATGTTATTCAGCACATGGTGACAGCACATAACGCAAAGATACAAATAAGCTATATATATCGTTTTACCACAGGATGGCAATCCTGACTCTAGATTATTTACAGCGATCTAACCGAAAACAAGTCACATTCTGCCTTCGGTGAGAGTGTCACTCTCAGATATGAATGGGTCACCATGAAAACAGATTGCAGGCTATGTTCGAAATAGCATAGCATTTCTGCTGTATGCAAACTATCTGTAAGACCTACAACATTTGCCAAAATACAAATGAGTACACTGCACTACATTCCACATTGCAATGCATTTAACTTGATCTTCCATTTCCAGGGTGGTTTTTAACATCTTCTTGACTTATTTTATTGGATTGCCAAAAGTGAAGACATTTTGAGACAAAGTTGGATTAAAAATGCTAAATAACAGATTTTATTACTGGGATGATAACTGGACACCACTTGCTGAATAAGTCATGTGACTTAAGTCAATTGCATACTACCATTAGAAATGTTTATCAATGCATATTGTGTAATGTCTCACATGCTATTTTTGAAAATAGGTAGTTTACAGTGTATACTGCTAATATGCTATTCCGAACATAGCCTCGGCCCTGGTGTCGTCCTTCGCATGTGCATTTAAAGAAATGTTCTAGGTTCAAAACAAGTTACCATAAAAACAATTTTGACTCTTTGATCAGTTATAAAAAATTTAAAAATAAATGAGCACAAATCAGGGTTCCTGTGAGGCACTTACAATGGAAGTGAATGGGGCCAATCAGTAAACATTAAAATACTCACTGTTTCAAAAGTATAGACACAAGATATAAACAATATGTGTGTTTACATGATTTTACTGTGAGAAAATCGCCAACCTTTCCTGTGTAAAGTTATAGCCAATTGTACAACTTCATTGCCAAGACAGCGATTTTATCACATTATAACTTATTTTAACACATATAATATTTACATCTTGTGTCTATACTTTTGAAACAGTGAGTATTTTAATGTTTACAGATTGGTCCCCATTCACTTCCATTGTAAGTGCCTCACTGTAACCACCATTTTTGCTCTTTTTGTTTCTTTTCTAAATATATGGGGGACGAGTCTAAATCATTTTTAGTGATTATCAACATTTTAGCACCCTTCGCAAAGCCCCGCCTTAAAAGCGCTTCTGACCAATCCTGTCTTAGCAACTGTTGCCCTGCCGCCATTACTCTGACACGTGTTTGCTATTTTCCAATGAGAGACTATGGGAGTAATTTGTGTTTGAGTACCTTAAAGCGGGATTTTATCAAAATAATCCAAAAAATGGAAAACATGTTGTTGCCGGGTCATTTGTAATAGTGACACGAGTTACCCAGAGAGGATACAAGCTGTGTTTTCCTTTCTTTTAAATAAAAATAATCTTTAAATAGATCTGGAGAAGAGCATGTTATGGATTAAACTGTGTTGGAGGGGTCGAGGAGGCCGATTACACCACCTTTAGTGAGCCGCTGGTGCCCCCCTTTACATGGCACCCCTATGCATTGCATACCTTGCATATATGGTTTTTGCGCCTCTGAATTTAACAGTTTCTTTTACAAAAAACTTCAGATAAATATGCACTACAATGTCACATTAAAATACTATCCATACCGTTTATGAGAATAGTTTGCCAAAAACCACGACGTTCACGGCAATTTCCCATTCATTCCAATGGGGAGCTCTGCAGAGCTCGTCAGAGCGAGCAACCGTAACTAAGGGGGGCGGAGCTTAGGGAAGGGTCAATTGAGCTAACTTGCACTGAACCCGGAACATTATGAGGTCATGTGCCGGCAATTTTGCATTCTACCATTTGAAATGTTTATTGTTGCATACTGTGTACTGATTCACATACGATTTGTTTTAAGTATGCAGTACACAGGGTATACTGCACAGTATGTAGTAGGCAGTATGCTAATATTGTATTTCGAACAAAGTCCTGCACATGTGCATTCAAATCCAACTTTTGATTTGTCTAATTACCTGATAGGCTACAGCATGCACAAATGAAGCCCTCCATTCTAGAATGAACTACCAGACAGGACACGATCAAAATCTAAATATTAGATCCAACATAATAGTTTAGCCATTTTCATTATTTCGTCATTATGTATACGGAGAAGGTTTCACACTCTATGAAGCCATCATCTGATTTCAAAAACTACATAACAAATTTTGTGTATTTATTTTCTTGATTGTGAGCATTTCCCTGCTGTTGCACAGCCCCATGATTGCAGTTTGCATGAGATACGTTTTTAGTATATGTAGCCAGCCCAGCAGGGGGATCTGCGGTGTCCAGTGTAAGCAGAGTCGGTCAAGGTTAGGACAAGGGCTGTGATCAGAAAATCTATATTTACCAGCTGCTTCTGTGAATGACTCATATCGGGAGGATTGTTTTGCAATGTCCTAAACATCTATGCATATGCATGTGCATGACTACCGCGGCATTTGCATATATGGGATCCAGTTACTCAGTGCTGTACTATTAGAAATGAACTGCCACAGAACAGAATTGCACCAAGGTATTTCATTCTGTGTCAGTGTACTATGATGCAATGTTTGTCCAGTGACTGAACTGAATGGGAAATTTCCAGGTCAAACTGATTCATCTGCATTCAATGTTTCCTAATGAACTGGGGATTTTAGGTAGGGACTGTCTTTGGGACATTGCACTTCACTGAAATATCTACCTGTCATTAAAAGCACAAGTATGAGTCAAAGCACAACCTGACAATTTTTCAAAACAACAGACAATAGTAACAAGTGGAGGCAGTCAGGTTTAGAGCTTTAGAAGTAATGTTCGATAGAATGCCAACAAAACTCTGCCGTAGCTTTTGCAAACCGGGTGAATCTCTCAAAGCCTGCCAAGAACATGTTCAGATTATATTTCACCCCAAAATCAAAAGACAAAAGAAATCATATTTTGCATGAAGCAAATAAAGCCGGTAAGGACCCATTACATGTCAATTAAAGGAAAGTTCCGGGTGCAAAACAATCATAATGTTGATTACCACAGAAAATAATCTCGACTTGTCCCTCAATTATAAAAAAATAAATAAATAAAAAATGCACAAATCTTTGTTCCAGTGAGGCACTTACAATGGAAGTGAATGGAGCCAGTCTATCAACATTAAAATGCTCACTGTTTCAAAAGTATAGCCACAAGACAAAAGTATTGCATGTGCTTACATGATTTGTATGTGATAAAAATCTCTGTTCTGCATGATTTAAATATGATAAAATTGTTTACCGGTTATATCACCATGGCAATGAAGTTGTAATATTGGGTATACTGTAACTTTACACAGATAAGGTTAGTTAGTGATTTTAACACATTAAAATCATGTGAACATGTATGATCTTGTGGCTATACTTCTTAAAAAGTGTGTACTGTATTTTAATGTTTATAGACTGGCCCCATTCACATCCATTGTAAGTGCCTCACTTACTTTTTTTAATATACGAGGACAAGTCTAAATTCATTTTTGTGGTAATCAACATTGTGCCACAAATGCTGTCGATTGAGCTTTGCTTGTATTGAACCCGGAACATTCCATTAAGCATCTCCATACTGTTACCAAAATGCAAAATGCAAAATGCAAAATAATATATATATATATATTATTATTATTATAATTTTTTTTTTTTTGCATTTTGCATTTTGCATTTTGCATATATATTTTCTTGAAATTGTACAGTGGTAGTATTTCCTGTACTGCACTGATTTTAATGAAAAAATTATTGTGTCCAAACAAGATGATTTTTATTACTGTATTACAGTAATCAGAATCTAATGAGAATCAACACTGAGAATAATTTTTTTAAATAATGTCACAATGTAAAAAGTCTTAATGGGCCTCCTAATGGGCTCAATGTTATGGCAAAAAAATTGTCAATTTAATATTTTGGGGGGGGGGGGGGTGTTGAAATACGACTCGGACATGTTTTGCACAGGCTTCCGTGTAATTCCGCCAAAGTATAGACCACCCTGCCTACCTGCAATCCGTCCCATTCTTCCAATCAGACAGATGACGCAGGATACTTACACACTGTAATGTAATGAAGCATTTGTGTTCACCTACAATCGTCCCTAATTATACAGTATTTACAACGCGGTAAAATCACTAGCGTACAGTAAACCTTCTACTACAGCGGAACAGGCAATCTGTAGACCAATCCGATCCCAGGTCACGTCCTGCTGCCCTGTCCTTTTTAGTACAAATCCAATACAGCAATGTATCAGACAAATACATATTTACATACAATCCTGGCCTTCAGATTTAAACCTCTGATTGCATTTAGCTTTTTTCCCCATTTTTACGCATTCATGTGTGTATGTGCGTTTGTGAACATAACCCTCAAAGCCATGCATTCAAACATGTGAAGTCATATTTTGCCATTTCTAAACCAGGACTATAAAAAAAAACAAAAAAAACAGGGTGTGTCCACCCCAAACCATGTCCCCTCTAATAATATAGTAGAAAAGTTCAATAAACGAGCAATCCATCTCAATGAAGATAATAAATTAATCGACTGAAATCAACAGACAGACCACTAAGAGCCTATGTGGAGTATTCATCTCAGTTCATGTCATGAGAACAAGAGAGACTGAGGAAGAGAAGAGAGATGAGGCCTATGTTACATTTGAGAAAGGCTGCCAGGCGCCTCCTAGTGGCCGAGCCCAGGAACTGGCATCTGTCATGAGGGACAGCAGTTGCCATGGTTACCCTTTTCCTCCTCTACTCAAGGTAGATATCCTCGGTAGGACAGGCGTATTCTAAGTGCTCCTGGTAGTACTCCTGGAATGCCCGCCTAAAACAAGCAAACAGAAATATATAAGTGATTGAAATAAACACTGGGATTTATATGTGTTTATAACTGATACGAACTGCAAATCAAACTGAAGTCCAAGTGAACCTGAAGCCTGAAGCCTATATTCTTCACAAGTACGTAAACGCAGACCTTTCTAGCTACAAAAGCTCATTTTCATGCATTGATGCGCTCCAAAATGTGTCAAACCACAATTTATAACACAACGCAAGAACGCGTTGCATTCTCAACGTTACCACAAGGGGCACTACAGCTGACGTTAGCAGATATTCTATTATATATATGGAGATTACAACCTCTGCGGCTCTACAATAGGAGAGAGCGTGACAACTGTCAACTAGCGTGTTACGACAGTCACCGTTTGCAGATACCATACAAATAAATAGGGAGAGCCGTAAACTGACACCTACATGTCGCGAAATCGTCCATGACTTCTCTTATAAAACGTCAGTTTCTTGTAGTAAATTTCACACATACTGTAGTTCATTCCAAAAGGGTTGTTTAGTGTAAAACCATGTTGAAGATTAGCGGAAAGGTGGTCAGTTCATTAAGTTCGAATGGTATAAAGCTGTATAAAGCTCCTAGATCACATGTGATTTCCCACCATTCATGTTGTCTGGGGTTCTTTGCATATGTCCTTGGACAGATATTTTATCAATGTTTTGTCCGCGGAATGATCCAAAAACACTTTAAACTACAGTACAGACCATTGAAGAGACTGTACATCTATCCCTCACAGCATCGTTATCATTCCCATTCCCAAAGATGGTGCTAGCATGAATAAGGTCTAAGGGAGTGCCGCGTTATGCTATTTTAGGCTAAGCTTGTAGGCTCCCCTATTAGAAGGGTTCTGACATGAGTGTGAACTGTCGGCTTCTACGGAGAGTTTTCTTTCAAAGCAACAGTTTGAAGAGTATATTGCTAAGCAAGTAAGTTCAAGTCAATATATTTAAAGCAACTTACCTGAATAATAACAAATCCAGTTTAATGGCACACACGTGTGAAGGTAACTCTATCGCCCCCTTGAGTACTTAGGTTTGTAAAAAAATAATTTAACTAAATATTATCAATGCACTAACACAGTGTATTTTATCTTATTTATAATTTTATCTTATTATTATTCCAAGAACTCAGGTTTTCAGGAGAGTTTTCTCATGTTGTTACATATTAAACATAGGCCTGTTAATCTTTAATTTTTTATATATTTGTAAGTAGTTTAAGTGTTTATTTTTCAAAATATTTAAATATGTGGTTACACTTTGCACATTACTGTCAACTAATTTTTTTATTATTATTATTTTATTTTAAAAGTGTTTTATTTTATATATATATATATATATATATATATATATATATATATATATATATTTAAAATAAAACACTGTATATATATATATATATATATATATATATTTAAAATAAAACACTGTATATATATATATATATATATATATATATATATATATATATATATATATATATATATATACACACACACACACACACACTGATCAGCCACAACATTTAAACCACCTGTCTAATATTGTGTAGGTCCCCCTCGCACCGCCAAAACATCGAACAGCATTCAGAGATTATATACTTCTCATCACAATTGTACAGAGTGGTTATCTGATTTACCGTAGACTTTGTCAGTTCGAACCAGTCTGGCCATTCTCTGTTGACCTCTCTCATCAACAAGGCGTTTCTGTCCACAGAAATGTAAGCGCAGCGTAGTTCTAGCGGGAAGACTAGCAGCTGTACATCATCGCACCATTAGCTAGGTAACTCCTAGCCAATCAAATGTCAGCAATTTCTTTATAAGTCTGCTCACAATCTATCACATTGCCGTTTCAGTGTGCTAACACGGCAACCTCCTCCACCCCACCACCACAAGTTGAGTCCCGTCCTGCATGGGGGTAGGCTCCTCGCACCTGCCTCCCATCTCCGGTAGGATATGACGGTTCCGAGTACAATTTCTTCGGACCACCAGACAGGGCTTACGCCAAAGAGAGACATTACATTTCTGTTTTATATTCATCAAATAAATGTCATCTTAAATTTCACTCAAGTCTTGCGAGTCTTCCTGATAGAAGTGCTGCTCACTGGATGTTTTTTTGTTTTTGGCACCATTCGAGGTAAATTAAAATCCCAGAAATATTCAAACCAGCCCATCTGGCACCTACAATCATGCCACGGCCCAAATCACTGAGATCACATTTTTCCCCCATTCTGATGGTTGATGTGAACATAAAATGAACCTCCTGACCCGTATCTGCATTATTTTATGCACTGCACTGCTGCCACACGATTGGTTGATTAGATAATCACATGCATGATTGTTGGTGCCAGATGGGCTGGTTTGAGTATTTCTGGGATTTTCACACACAACAGTCTCTAGAATTTACTCTGAATGGTGCCAAAAACAAAAAACATCTAGTGAGCGGCAGTTCTGTGGACGGAAACGCCTTGTTGATGAGAGAGGTCAACAGAGAATGGCCAGACTGGTTCAAACTGACAAAGTCTACGGCAGAGGCGTAGCTAGACCCTGGCTGATAGGGCTAAAGCCCCGGATCTTTCGTTAATAGCCCCAAATGTTTTTTGTGATTTGAAAAAAAAAAGTAAGGCTTAATGTTCATTACACCAGGGTACAAAACAAGGCAGGCTTCAATTCTGGCTTCAAATGTAAATGAATTCTAATCAGTGACCCCAGTTAATTGACAGGTCGCACTTTGACTTTTACCTGCTGCTTGTGCTCAAGTTAATCAGACATGTTACGAACGCCTCGTGTGGGAGCTTTCCATTTTCTCTCACGGGGGTGTAGCTTTTCTGTATCAGAGGCACAGAGGTTTTATTACGCAAGCCTTATTTCTAAATATATAATTTATAAGCCTCATTTCTAATCTTCATTTGTTTTTATAAATCATCTTGTTTGGTTATTTGGGTTTAGTCGGGAGTTGGTACGCGGGAATAAAGAATGTTTATTGCAATGGAATTTCCTCAAATGCTACTTAAAATAGCTGCACAGTGAGCTATGAGCCTAAATAGCACAATACATAGGTCTTAAAATTATAAAATTTCACATTAAAGTCAGATAAAAATGACTGCCTGTATATGCGCTCTACCCGTGCTGGAATCATGTTTAATAACAGTCATGAAACCCAACGCAGGTGTTTCGAGATGCGTTTATAAAAATGTAAGTTATTTTTAACTTTACTCAGCGATCCCACGATGGCTTTTATTGCCACGTTAAATAAAAATAAATAAATAACTAAGATTTCAATAATAAAGTCGTAATAATTGGCGAATAAAGTAAAAATGATTAGAATAAAGTTTTAGCATTGTGAGAATAAAGTAGATATATTAGAGAGAAAATATCAATATTCGGCTAAACAGAGTGTCATTACCACAACGATAGTACGGACGCCGAGCCAGCAGCTTCATTAATGCAAGAGATGGATGTGGAGGATGTAGTTAAATCATACTATATCAGATAGGATTTATGCAATAAAGGAATCCTTGGTCTTTTGGCACATCAGCACAGAGTTATTAGTATCTGGACTCTGCAGAGGTTATTTAGGAAATGTAATTTGTTCAGGAGAAAGAACCAGACAGATTCGAGCAGTCCCGCTCTGCATTGTTATTGGGTTTTCCTCTCTAAACAATACTGTAACTGAGGGGATTGTTAGCGTTAATTTCTGCACAATGAACAATGAGCCGACAAATTGTAATTCTCGCTTTGATCCTCCGTAATTTACATTTAAAACATGTTTAATTCGTTTAATGGGCCTCATTCTTGAAAATGTTGTAAATATACGAAATAATTTAGGTTAAGGTAAGGGGTTTGGGTAAGGGCATAATATTAATAAGCATGTCCTTAACGCCTCGTGCGCGAAACTCGTGCTTGCTTCCGCATTTGCACTTGATGAAATCGTACAAATTCATACGAATGAACTCGAACGATACGAAATAGCCCTGGTTGGATATTGCAGATTTAAAAGCTTTACAACAGTGTGCAGGCTTTTTCTTTTTCCCCGTTGTATTGCTTACGCACCTGCCCGCGATGTGTTCGTTCATGGTTTTACCACTGACCATACGTCAACTAAACGCGATTTACAGATGCCTATACTAAATTATGAAATCGAAATAACTGAGCTTATATCAAATAAAAAATAAAATGTCTAGCCAGTCATGTAAGAGGGCATTATTATTATTTTTTCTCTCGAGAAAATCAAACGCAAACCCATGTCAAGAACTTCTTATGGAAATAAGCAGAGCTGGGGAAAAAACTATACTTTAAAATAAATGCAAGCAGCAATAAAACGCTTCTAAATAAAATATTTTTTTTATTTTTTTTATTATTATTATTTATTTTTTATTTTTTTATTTGTAATGCCCAATTCCCAATGTGCTCTACATCCTCGTGGTGGCGTAGTGACTCGCCTCAATCCGGGTGGCGGAGGACGAATCTCCGTTGCCTCCGTGTCTGAGACCGTCAGTCCGTGCATCTTATCACGTGGCTTGTTGAGCACGTTACCATGGAGACATAGGGCGTGTGGAGGCTTCACACTATTCTCCGCGGCATCCACGCACAACTCACCACACACCCCACTGAGAGCGAGAATCATATTATAGCGACCACGAGGAGGTTACCCCATGTGACTCTACCCTCCTTAGCAACCTGGCCAATTTGGTTGCTTAGGAGACCTGGCTGGAGTCACTCAGCACACCCTGGATTCGAACTTGCGACTCCAGGTGTGGTAGTCAGTGTAAATGCTCGCTGAGCTACCCAGACCCCTCTTTTTTTACTGTTTATATTATTTATTAAAGTTAATTTCACTCATTTACTTATTCGTTTTTTTTTTCATTACTTATTTAATTTCACTTCTATCAAAATGTAGTCATGGCAGTTTGAAAGAACTCAACACTTTGGATGTCTTACGCACGATTTACACTTGGTCGGGAGCAGGTGTAAATTTTGTTCGTACCGACAAACGTCTTGAAAATACGAACGTTCGTGAATCCGAGAATTTACGCTAGACTGGCTTAACGAACAATTTACATTAAAAAAAACAAATTCTGCTCGTGTTTCATAAATGAGGCCCATTGTGCGCCTGACATTTGCTCATATAAAGTTCTGAAGCGGTGTCAGTGTTGTGCTTAATATAATTATTATTTGACAGGTAGTGTGGTCATTTTTTAAGTCAGAATTTTATATTATAATATGGCCTGTGGGCTAAGCCCCGAATGACACTGAAGTCTAGCGACGCCCCTGGTCTTCGGTAACTCAGATAACCACTCTGTACAATTGTGGTGAGAAGAATATCATCTCAGAATGCTATTCTGTGTATATGTGTGTGTGTGTGTGTGTGTGTGTGTGTGTGTGTGTGTGTGTGTGTGTGTGTGTGTGCCTTGTAAGTGTTGTAAGTTTGGTCTTTTACAGTTTGATACATGCTTTTGTCATTTTGCACATTATTGTCCACTAAAATTTTTATTTTAAACACAGATAGGTACTCTCACCCACTGCTTTTAGTCATGCTGTGAATTACAAATATACTGGACCAAGATAATCAATTAAATTAATCATATTTTAGGCAAGACGCTGGACAAAGACCCCCCGTATTTAATTTTTACGGTATCCCCGATAGAATTTTAAGCACTTCAAGGGGGAAAAAGACAATATAATGTTCTTTCTTTTGCAGCTAGGAAAAATATCTTAATACAGTGGATCAAAGATAAGGCTCCAACCATAACAGGATGGCACAAAATTTTAAGAGATTTAATACCACTTGAATATTTCACCCGTGCCCTTAAGGGGCAGTCAGGCCAATTTTACAACATATGGGAACTTTACATTTTCATGCATATAACTAAACAGTTTTCGACTCAGTGGTTAGCACTGTCGCCTCACAGCAAGAAGGTCCTGGGTTCGAGTCCCAGCTCAACTGTGTGGAGTTAGCATGTTCTGTTATGGTTGTGCTTTGTTTAAATGGAAAAATCCAATAAATATAATAATAAAAAACTGCTATTTTATTTATTGTATTTTAACATTGTTTTATTTTAATTGTTTTATTTTTATATGCCATTTAAGTGTTTATTTTTTATATTTAAATATTTGGTTGAAGTTTGGTCGTTTACAGTTTAATACATGCTTTTGTCATTTTGCACATTATTGTCAACTAAAATTAATTTATTATTGTATTTTAACATGTTTTATTGTAATTGTTTTATTTTTATATGGCATTTACAGGTATGTCATGAAACACCTTTAGTGTGTGTTCTTTGCTTAAACATTCTCCACTCTTCCATTTCTATGCTCAATTATAAGACTAAATAATGTATCTGTTCATAAGATCATATTATGTGATGTGACAGAGCTAGCCATCTCATGCAGGGGCTCATAACTCAAGTTTCCCAACTGAGATGCTTTAATTATTCACACAGTAGACTGTTCTGTGCCGGTATAATGAAACAGAGACCGACTGCTCTCATTAAAGGAATTGTGCCCTCAAAAATGAAAACTTGTATTTTACTCACCCTCATACCGTTCCAACGCAGTATTATTTCCTTACTTCCACGAAAGAAAGTAAAACGGGCTTGGAACAACATTATGGTGAGTAAATGATAAACTAACGTATATCTGTTCTCTTCTGCCTCCATCTCTATTGTACTTTACCTCTGTCATCCTGTCTGGGCTTTTTGCAGATGCTACTCTCAGAAGTTTATTGTGAATACACAGTAATAGCATTTATCATGTGATGTGTATTGATCGCATTTGACTCACCCTACACACTCGGCTACTTGTCTCATAGAGTCCTGAGAGACGAAGACGTGACACGCAAACCTGTTCAGCATCGGGTGCTTGGTGATGAAACCAAAATAACTACGGAAAGACACAATAAGAGGGATAAACATTCATTTAGCATCTTTCAAAATGCATTATATTCAAAGCTTAAATACAGTAGAATGTCATGGAAAGTTGCATAGAGAAATTGTTGGGGTTTATCAAAAGACAAAGTGTATGTGTGTGTGTGTGTGTGTGTGTGTGTGTGTGTGTGTGTGTGTACCAGTTGTTTTTGGGATGACATCCACAGAAAGAGATGTTTTTCATTTGGAAGAAGTGACTACATCTGTCAAACTAGGAGGAAAGAGGAGAAACGTTTTTGTGATCTACATTTTCTCACAATACATACATACATAGCTTTTATACAGTATATTAAGGGTGCACTCAATGTCATTTTGTCCTCATTAAAATGTTTTACTGATAAGCAAATGCAGAGTATCTTTTAAAAATGTTTAAAATTATACAGTAACACGACATGAAGACTCCAGACATTTTAGTGGTCTAGAAAAAGCTGTTTAATACTATGATTCTGCATAATGCTGATAAGTGTCAGTAAAAAGTCCAAGACCACTGTCATTTCATAAACAAAAATACTGAGTGCACCTTTAAAGAGAGTGCACCTTTCGCCTCAAAATTACAATTATGTCATCATTTACACCATCATGTCGTTCCAAACCCATATGACTTTCTTTCCTCTGAAGAACACAATAGTAGATGTTAGGTTGAATGTTTGGGACTAACAGCCTCAATCACCATTTACTTTAAGTGTATGGAGAAAAAAAATGAAATGGTGACTTAGGGCCCAAACATACTTCACACAAGTACGCAGACACGATCACTTCGCCAACGCATGGCCAACAAGAGGTCCTGTTGTACATACAGTACATTAGGTGCACTCATACATTGCTCTGGCGGTTACAAACCTTGGACCGCAAGGGGGCAAAAGGGTTTTTTAGGCGCCACGAAACCAGATGTGGTGGAGTCAATATGTCAACAGTTGAGGAGTGTGCTTTTGTACTTGCTAAACGACAGAAAAATATGTTTGTATAATATAACTTGTTAGGCAAGACTCTCCTCAAATTGCTGCTCCGCCATGACAGTTCTTGAAAATCCGCTGTAGCGTCCCTTGCTGCAACGCTGAGAATACAGCGCCTACTTGCGTTACGTTATGAATAACGCATCAGTCTTGCGTAGCAAGATGCATCTTAATTCACATACTTACTACGTAGAGTATGTTTGGGCCTTTAGGCTATTAATCCCTAAAATTCAACCTAACATCTCCTTTTGTGTTCAATGGAAGAAAGCAATTCATACTGGTTTGGAACAACATGAGGGTGAGTAAAAGCTGACAGAATGTTGTTGTTTTTTTTTTGGGGGGGGGGGGGGTCCATTTAAGCTCCCCCTCTCTCACCTCTCCTGAAAAGTCGTACTCATCGTCCAAACTCATGACAAGTTTGACTCCCTGCAGGCTTATTTCCAGCTCACAGATAGACGGGGGATGGAGATGCACCGTCCTCTTCCTCGCCATAGCAATCTGAAAGACAAACACGTTACTTCTGGTTTGCTCCATATAATGTAAAATTCCCTTTTCATTTGGTAATATCTCACAAAAGCCTGGCATTTCCTGTTTATTGTACCTTCTGCATGGCTGCACAAAGGATGCCGTTGCCTTGGTGATAAGGAACTTCCACCGAACCCAGGAACTGCACTCGGAAACTCTCCATCCAAGCACGGTTCCTCTTCATCGCTATGGAAACACACATATACAGATGGTGCTGACTCACCAGAAAGTGCTTTTACATAGAAACCAGATGAGAAGGCCAAAAATAATGAATAATTCCAGATAATTCCAAAGCCTTTTTCATAGAAATCACTTTTCTATTGTACAAAATTACAGTTGTCTGTATTTTTAGAATTAAGCCTTCTACTGAACCATAAAAGACTGCTGGGGAAATTTCCCCACAAATCTTTTTTATATATATATTATTTTTATATAACATAATTATAATATATATGCATACTTTTTTATAATTTATATATAGTTTATATATATAGAGAAATTTTTGGACCACAATAAAAAAAGAAAAAAAAAGATATTAATATACGATTTTTTATATATATATATATATATATATATAAACACACACACTGTATATAAATATTAATATATAAATATTTAATTAATATTATTTTTTATGTACATATTTTATATGAAACTATATTTCTATTAATGTATCAAATATAAATCTTTAAGATTTCAAAAACATAAAAATGTTTTTTTTAAAAATCAAAAAAACACATTTTCTTACTCATCAGGTCTTTTGTTTGGCAGACGACCTCATGGGCATAGTACGCTGGGAAAATCCCTCTTGCCCCTGTGCGCATATTGTACCCACAATACCAATAATCATCTTCCTCTTCCTCAACAAAGAGTGGATCATCAACATCCAGCTCCAGTTCATCTGCATGACGTGGGATGAACCTGCGGTGTGGGCATTAAAACCATTTGTGTTATTTGCATCAGACTTTTTGAGCTGTTTTAACATTTACTGGGAAAAAAAGAATCAAAAACAGTATAATAAGTAAGCCAATCTGATTTCCTTCAGGGTTTGTGATTGCACAGTTCTTTAAGCTTTACAGGAGCTGTTTGATTAAAGCTATTAGTTTTTAGTTTTACGGTATGAATGAATGAAATGTACTTTATCGTCCCTGAAAGGAAATTAGTCTTGGACTCAGGTGTGTACTCACACAAAAAACAAAAGCAATGAATAAAAAAACATCAATACCACCTAAACAGTCTCACATAAATAGCATTATAAGACATACGTGATGTATTACATCTGCATTTGTTAACATTTTAATTGAAGTAGGTAGAAAAGATTTCCGAGCAGCTGATTGTAAGTGTTTTAACATATACTGAAGAAATTAATTGAAACAAAGTGTAATGTCTGAGCCAACCAGATTTCCATTAGGGTTTGAGACTGCACAGTTCTTTAAACATTATTGGAGATTTTTGCATACTATGGGCAGCTTGTATGGTCAGTATTACTCACCTGAAGACCGCTCTGTGAGTCTGGTCTCTTTCTTCTCCATTTAATGTGCACGAGAAAAGCCCAAATGACTCTGTACCTACAAAAAAATATAAAGAACATATGCATTATCCCAAACCTGTATTCATACTGAGGTATAACACTGCATCTTAAACAGGCATGGCAATTTACCAGAGACAAGTATGTTTTTCTGTCCACACTGAATGTGAAAATGCTGTGGGACATGAGGGGAAAAAATCACAGCCAATGAGAACATATTTGATATTTAATATAGAAATAGGTGGAGTGGGATATAGGACCAGACGAGTGTTTTAAACAAAATGTAAAACAAATATACATCAAAATGTCTCATTGCCCATTGCTTGCTGCGGTGGTGACTGGTTAGGGCACAGGGTATTTCAAAACCCCTTTAGAAGCAGGTCATACTATATCCTTCATCTGATGTAATCTCATTATGACTATTAAATACCCTTTCTGTTCAGAGAGGCTCATCTAAATCTCTTAAGCTGTAATAAAACAAGGCTTAAAATGGCAATGTGATTGGGAGTGGATTTAATTTGATGCAAACTGTATTTTCGTTAAGTAATATACATTTTTTTTTCCCCATTATCTCTCCTGGTGCATATTAAAGGGATAGCTGAATATCTAAATAAAATCTAATCTAAATATAAATGAAACTCAGCGGAACACAAAAGTTGATGTTAGGCAGAATGTTAGTCTCAGTCACCAGATTATGTCTAACTTCTCCTTTTGTGTTCCATAAAAGAAAGAAAGTAATATGGGTTTGAAACAACAAGAGGGTGTGTAACTGTGAATGATGACAAAATTTAAATTTTTGGGTGAACTGCCCCTTTAAACCTTTACAGTAGGTTTTTATTTGATAGTTTAATCAGCTCCTCCATCCAAAGAGTGCAAACAAAAACATCAGACAGATAATTGCCACTAAGACATATTGCATGAGGAATTTTACGCAACATGATACAAGAATACAGTTAATTCTTTAAGGTTCTGTACATGAATATATAGGATATAGGTCTACACTGAATTAAAATGGCTTTTTAAAATTGCTTTTTGAATTGACCATTTTTTTAAACAAGGTTTACATTTTTTAAGAAAAGTTAATTTGAGATATTCAAGTTGAAAATACTCATTAGTTTTTAATTAAGAGTGACAGCTTGACTCAAACAGATCTAATCAAGATAATTGTACTTATGCACACATGGGACTTCTCATTTCCTTTTTGAGTTAACTCAGTTCAGTACAAGTAATTAAATTGAATGAGAACAGTGTTTACTATAGTTAGAAGCAACACTAATCTCCATGATGGTGACTTCAAATAAAACACCATAATTTAACACAAAACCACATGGATAACACTAAACAGAACGGTAAACACAAGCACAACAACAACTATTTATGCTCCACATTATCCCCCATATCTTGCCAGGTCCTACATAACTGAATATTTGGGTACAAGACCTTGTGGCCACTCCCCCAAACACAGCTTTGCTGAAACAACTCATTTTTTTCTGCTTGACTTAAATAACTGAAATAAGTTTGCTCAAAACACAGAGAATACATTTAAAAACAACACATTATTATTGAGTAAAATAAAAAATAAAAACAATTAAAATTAATAAAAAAGACCCAAATTTGATAGCATACGATTTACTAAAGGCCAACTTCATTTCTTTCAGTGCATGTGTATGAGTATGTAGGGCAAAAATCCCACTTACTGGAGGATCGTGATGTGCCATTGACAAACACATTGAGGAACTTTTTGGAGAAAGGCATATCTGCCTCAGGGGAGGAGTCTTCTTCAGAGGAGCTTAAAAGCAGATCGGGTCTCATGCCTCCAACCATCTGGCCCCGCCCATAAATGTATTCATCTTCATCAACCGCTTCTTCATCACAGATCGTTGAGAGTCCATCGCTGTCCTCGCTAAGTACAGAGGTGCAGCGCTTAAGGCTCACCAGCTCAAGCGTTGTGTTTTCATCTACCACAAGGGTGTACTTCATCGAATCATACGCCAAGGAGTCATCGACTGGCCGCCCATGTACATGCTCAGAAGTAACATTCCTCAACTCTCGCACACTCTCGTCAATAGGTGGGGAACTGTCCAAGTAAGTCTCGCTTCCATATGGTGAAGGTACCTTATGAAGATCCTCCAGAAAAGGAGATGCATCCTGTTCATCGTCATCATTATCGGTTGAGTAAGTGAGACTGAAACAGTGATTGGTCTGTGCTGTCGGGAGATCCAGCGTGAGGCTGTTTTTCACCTCCGTGATTCGCTGCAAAGTGAGTTGATCGACACTCGTCTCCCGCCCCTCATCCTTGTCGCTGATGATGCTCTCGCTCAAGCTAGGAGAGTCGAGCTCCTTCATTCTCTCCATCATCAAGTCATTATTTGGCAGCTCTTCTTCCTCTTTTTGTTTGTTTTTCGAGGATTTGTTGGATGCAAGTTCCTCAGATTCATAATTCTTTGGGTTGCTCATATACAGACAAGAGTCTGTTCTCTTACTATCCGTACAGAAGTCTTCTTTCTCCTTTTCTTTGTCCTCAGTAACCTTTGCTCTTTCAAAAGTCACCTCCTCTAACTTTTCAGATTTCTGCTTTTGCGAATTGCACCCATCTGTCTCGTTGAAAGCATCTGTTTCCAGGTCAGACGAGGGTGAGATGGTGTCCGAGATGGAGGCTGAGATTTTGAAGCAGTCTTCTGGGCAGTTGATTGGGTAGGAGCCTTCCGAGATCATCCTGTTGACCAGGTTGCTGAGAAGCCAAGGAGAGTCTGAGTTTTCACTGAGCTCGTCCTCCGACTCAGAGTCAGAATCGCCCTCGCTGTTGCCATCGTAGTCATCCACTGAGGGCATGAGTTTGGGGCCGACCGGCAAGTAGAAGGAGCGTTTGAAGCTTTCGAGACTGTGGTCGGGCTCAATCTTGAGCAGCAACTGCTGAGAGCTGCTGTCTTCGCAGGGGATGGCAGGGGGAAGAGTCTCGTCAGGATCAGCTTGGTGCTCGTAACCCTGTTCATCATCTACATTCTGCAGACCTATCAGAGCTTGGCCGTCATCCAGTGGACTGGGATCTAGAGCTGGCGAATGGTCTTGTTTAATTGGCTCAGGATGGCCCAGAAGAAGGGATGCCTTCAGACCTATAATCCCACTGTCCTGCTCGGTGTCCAGCTCCTGGTCAATTTCTGGGTCAGAGGTTGGGGAACTGGCTTCTTCAATGGAATTGGTGAGATGCGAGGAGCGTCCACTGCTGGATTCACTTGTCAGGTCTAGTTCTGTCTCTGAAATGGATGAAATCATGTTGCTAGCAAGTGGACCATCGCATGTAAATGCAGCCTCAAGTTCACCTTCAATATCAGAGTCTGAACCAGGAGAACTAAGGTCATCGCTGTGACGGTCTGACTCTGTGTAATGCTTGGCATTCATATCAGCAATTCCAGGATCTGAGGAAGGAGATGTTGTGTCATCCGCAGCATCAGGAGCAGCGGCAGGCCGACCCTGAAGCATATCTCGAGGTTCATCAACAGCGTCAAGGACGTCTGATCGACTGGACGATACGTAGCTAGAGACAGAAACTAACTCGATGGGTTCGATGCAGGGAAACTCCACATATCCCTTAGCATCCACACAGGTTTGATCGTAGGTCTCCTTGCCCATGAAGTCAATGTCAAACTCTTTGTCCAGCTCCTCGTCCGACAGCGGTGTCTCAGCTTCGTTGCCAAGAGGTGCAGTTGAGGAGAAACATCTGCTGGTCCCGTCGTTTTCCAGCTCTGGGTCGTCAGCTGTCTCCGAGTTAACGGTGTAAGTGTCATTGGTGGGTCGAGAGCAGCAAGTCTGACGTTTGCCGTGGCCATTCAGATCATGGTCAACCTCGGTGTCAGAGCACTGGGAAGTACAGTCATCTGTCGAGGGGACAAGCTCGCTTAGGGTGGTATCCTCAATATCAGGTTTCACCTCAGTGACTTCAGAGCCGCCAGAGGAGTTATGCTGACAAAAGGAGCCTGGTTAGAAAGACAAGAAATTATTTGTTTATCTCTTTAAAGGGTTAGATGTTTAAAAAGCAGCCGTTTTTACTCTTCGTAATGATTTTTTACTGACGTTTTTTTTTTTTTTTTTTTTTTTATACTGTTTGTCTATTGGCATGTCTTCTTAAAGACTAATTTGTACTTACTGTGCAAACAGGCTTCTTTTATTTCACCATTTTTTTTAAGCAAAGGGGTTTGTTTGGTGACATTTCTCCTGTTTGTGCACCACTCTGAAATTCCTGACCTAGTACCTAGAACTCGGCTAGTCAAAGAGCATTGATAATTGGTTAAAACAAACTGAGGTTGTGGTTTGGACATGACATTGTTGAATTTTGGAACACATGGAATCGTGTTTGAGACGTCCAATATAATGAAGAGAATTTGCATAGAACACTTAAGATTTGTGATTAACTGAGAGCAGTACACATTTTTGTAATAATTGTGGTGAAAACATTCAGGAAGATATGGTCATGGTTCATGGGTATGTTTATATATTTTGATGGGCCATTAGCAAAAGGGTCAGATATTTTTACCATATTCCGGTCTTTCTCGTCGGTTGCCCTCAAAGTCATAGAGTAGGGGTCTGCCCGGTGACTGATGGAGACCACACTGTCCTGGTGGGTTTGAGGGTGTAACTTTGGCAGAGCCGGTGGTGCCTGGAGCTCCTGGACATGTGGCAGTCACATGGGATCCATCTTCAAGGCAAGAGTGGTTTGGAGACAAACAGCCTGATACATGGAATAAAATAATTCACAATGACTCAAAAAAAAAGAGCTTTTATTTTTGGGATAACTATCCCTTTAAGATTGCTGATAAGAAAACAAGTGAACATGAGCGAAGATTACCCTGTGAAGTAAGGTTTCGAAGAGAATCCTGCCAGCTTGACTTTCGTGATGGCACATTACTGTTGTTATTCAGAGAGTCCTGAGATTAGGACAAATAGCAGAATTAAAATACTGCTACAACTGTAAAATATGTTCATATATTGATCGTTTAAGGGTAGCATGTGTGTCTTAGAAGTACCTGTGAAACTGGTGCAGTCAGGTTTAGAGTAGTCGGGCGGCTCTTAAGAGTGTCAAGAGTAGGTGAGGGGGGAGGAGATGCCGACGGTGAGGAAGGGGCATCAGGATCTGCTTCCTCTTCTTCCTCGTCATCATCGTCTTCATCATCAATCATCTCAAACTCTTGGAAATCATCTTGAAATGAGCACACAGGGTGGTGGAAATCATTCTTTTCCAAAATCAGACAGTCCTGAAAGAAAGAAAGAAAGAAAGAAAGAAAGAAATTCAGTTTTACCCAAATAAAAGCAAACAAACAACTATCACTCTCAATTTCTTCATGACGTCTTATGCCAAGTTTACACTACACGATTTTAGGCCCGATTTTCACTCGCCGACAGTTTTGTGGAGATCGCAAACAAAAGCCCGAAATCAGAGCTCGCTCACGTGAGCGACGAACGCAATGTATGAATTAACAAAGACGCGATATGAGAGAAGCGCTGACATGTCGCCGATGTCAGCGAGATATCTAGCATGTTAAATATCTAGACCTGTCTGCGATTCCAAATCGCTCAATGTGAAATGTGTTTTGACTGAATACAACTGCAGCGTTGACCTACAGCCAATGAGAAAGCAAGAAACGGGACACGGGAAGTTTCAGTGGGAGGAGTCCTGATGTACCTGCAACAGAACATCAACTAGCATGGCTGCTGTATCAAGAAAGTCTCATTGGACCGAAGAAATGGAGGAAAAATTAGTGGAACATTGGCAGGAGCACCAGTGCCTATTTGATGTTTCCTCTGAACTGTACCACAACTGGGTGGAGAAAGAGAAGAGTTGGAGAGAAACTGCCAATTCTCTTGGACAGTCAGTTAAGCAAATAGGTAGATTTTTCAGTAGGAGGTACTTTTTCATATTGTAACCAATAAAATATATGATGCCTTTACACATTATGTAAAGGCAATTAAAAACATACACATCATATTCTGAAATGCATAACATATGATCATGCATTTGTTTTCGTATCTCGTATTACTTCTCGCCTGTACTCTGTTCTGAAACGTAATTTGGAGTCCAGGCTGAGTCGTCGGGGATTCGTCAATAGTGAAATGTTTTGTAATGTGATCACCCCTGTCACCGATTCCTCGTGTAATTTGAAAACCCTACGACCTCCATGACAAGACAGACAGTTGTGTAATATGAACGGTACCACAATCCGACGTCTTTGAAAGTTGTGTAGTGTGTAGGAAGCATTAGGAAGACAATATCAATGGACAAACACTATAGCTGCTAACAAAAATTACATTCAAGCACACCAATAGTACAATGGATATACTGTTTGATAAAAGCCATAAGTAGAATTACTTAAAATGCAAATAAAACTGCTTTAAATTTTGACCAATAGATGACTAATAATCTGAAGGAAAAAAAGTAGCTTTTTCAGATCGTTCAAAATGGAGGAAAATCTAGAAAATATATTTTTAGGAAAATTTTGTTTCTAGGCCATTTGGCTCAGAAGTTAAAAGCATAACTATAAGTGCAACTTTGAACTGTTGGTGGTGCTAGAGTGTTTGAGTTAAGCACTCCAATTTTGCAACGATGAATGTTCAGACTCTCCTCTACTACTGAGCCAAACTTAACAACTTTTTACCATACTGTTCGAACTGGCATAGATTATTAGTCAAAGGAATATTAAGAAGAAGAAGAAGAACACTAACAGATACAACAGGGGCATTGCACTATCGGTGCTCGGCCCCTAAAAAAACAAAGCATGTTACAAGAAATGAGGGAAAAAAATGTTTCTCTTTGTATATGTGGTGTAGCTGTTCATAGCACTGTAAAAATGTTTTATAAATAATACCTCAGGTTAGCTTGAATGGGCCAGCCAAGATTAATTACATAAGACAAAATCAGATATCCACAGATATCAGAGTCAGCATAAAAGTTCAAACTAAGAGCGAATTTCTCATGTCTACCTTGCATGATTTAGTCATTTCTAATGCTGTGTTCCATCCATCAGTTTAGCAATATGCTCATGCCATGCAAAGGAAAGTCCTGGATGTAGACTTGAGTACTAGCCGTAATTTTTGCAGCAGGTGTTACTGTATATACGTAGATTGATAGTGGAAGGGAAATATACCATCATGTAGATATGTTTAATGTCAAATAAAACATATTTAGTCATTGGTTGGAGGGGAAGGGTTGATAAGTAAGAAGCCTTGGTGACATCAGCCAAAAAAGAAAACAATTTTAAGAGGCGGAGGCAATAACAGGCAACTAACACAGGTTGGTTGGCAGATATTTGCGATTGATGTCAATAAAAAAGTCCCACACTGCATCAGATACATCAGGGCCTGAATCTATAAGCCATATTGTATCTATAGCAATCAATACCCCTGACCAGCAGCAGCCAAGCCCACAGATAACTGATAACTACACTTAAGAGAGGAACTCAATGCTCCAATGAAAGGGGGAGTGAATGAATGGTTTGTTGTCTTGCAGTGGAAATGAAACTCTATAGTTCTCATCTTTCCAAGGACGATGTTTCACCCCTGACTAGCACTGATTTTACTGCCCTGCTCAGAGACGGAGTCAGCATTACACCAGCAAAAACTGTTCTGCTGAGCCAGCCGAACCCACACAGAACTCATGAATGAATGCAGCGCTCTTGACACTGACCGCATACTAACGGCAGATCTATAAAGACAGCCGAGGAGAAGAGAATAAAGGATGAAGAGGGTTAGAAGGTGAAGGAAATACTGCACGAGTGGAATAGGAGAGAAAAGAGAAGCTGAAAGAGCATGCATAGACACAAACAAACACTAAAGGTAACATAATGGCCGTCTACTGCAGTAGATGTGGGAAAGAGGCGGTGCAGAACAAGAACTGTCTACACTAACTTAAAGGATATTAACTACAGCACTGCGCTGCATAACCGAGGGCTGTTTAATAATTCAGAGGAAGACCTGGACATCTCTCACTCAGTCAGTGGTACCTACAGTAATTAGTAGTGTTTGCTGAGGTAAGCATCACTGTTAGTTAAAAAACCCTAGTCCTAAGTTTAAATCAGCCTAGACTCCTGATCATTACGTGACCGTGGAAACATTTTTGCAAAACGAAAATTAAGTTTCGCAGCAGTTTTCCCTGTGAAATTTCCAGCAGGGGGCGCCAAAAGCGAGTGAAATGATATCATAATCAGACAAGATTTTTAAGTTAATTTGGAGTTCGGTATCAGCCTCAAATTTCCTGATCGGTGCACCACTAGTTTTTGTGTTTCGAAGCAGTGTTGAATTATGTTTCAAATTATGCACAAGCAAAATGTGCATAAAACTACAGACACAAACTGTACAGTACATACAGTATTCTCACACACACACATATGCATACACAGCGTTTCAAAAGGAAAACACCTCACTCTCTTGTCTTTGATCTCTCATTATGAGCAGTTTGGACAGACTCTATTATGCCCCGTTTCATGCTGCTTAGCTAATCCCTCCACACACACACACAAACAATAAACTGCAAATTTTCTTACACATATACACATCAGAAAAACTCGTCTAACTCTCACTCATAAGAGTTTGGAGGGATGGAATTGGCACTTGTGTTTTTGTCATAGTGTTGTTCGATGGAAATGCTTTGTCGAAGAATCATTAAAAAATAAAACGTGTTGCACGAGCAACCTCAGACACATGAGCTGTGTCTCCTTTCGAAGGCTGCGTGCTAGCTAGGATGCATCCTTTGAAAGCAGCGGTATACCAAGCATCCTCATTTAAACAAGGCGACCTTTGTAGGACAAACGGAAACTGAACTTATCATGGTTGCCATGACAGCACACCACTCTTTAATAAGCGCAAGCACTTTGAGTGAGAAGGGAACAAAGTCCCTTTGGAAGGGAATGTATGAGGTACATTTTAGGAGAGTTATATTGATGAAGAGAGAAAAGAAAATAGATTTTACAGGTGCACTTTTAGTAGGGCTGGGTATTGATACAGATTTCCCGATTCAATTCGATTCATATGGGTATGAGATTTCGATTCGATTCAGTGTCAATTCATATGGGTTTATTTCAGTTATAATGTCCCTTTTGCTTACATATTAAAGAAATTATCTCTAATAATACAGGGGACATTTTAACTAGGTTCATTAGGAAAATATTAATTTTACTAATTATATTTTATTATTTTTTCATCGTTTTGGTCACAGTTTGGCTTTTTAAAAATTAACAAATAAATGTATTCAATCAATAAATAAGATATTAGGGGCCTGGGTCGCTCAGCAAGTAAAGACGCTGACTACCACACCTGGAGATGCGAGTTTGAATCCAGGGCGTGCTGAGAGACTCCAGTCAGGCTTCCTAAGCAACCAATTGGCCCGGTTGCTAGGGTGGGTAGGGTCATGTTGGGGTAACCTCCTTGTGGTCGCTAAAATGTGCTTCTCGCTCTCGGTGGGGCGTGTGGTGAGTTGTGCTGGATGCCGCGGAGAATAGCGTGAAGCCTCCACATGCGCTACGTCCCCGCGGTAACGCGCTCAACAAGCCACGTGATAAGATGCGCGGATTGACGGTCTCAGATGCGGAGGCAACTGAGATTCGTCCTCCGCCACCCGGATTGAGGTGAGTCACTACGCCACCACGAGGACCTAGAGCGGATTGGGAATTGGGCATTCCAAATTGGGGAGAAAAGGGGAGAAAATCCCCAAAACAAATTAAAAATGTAAAAAAAAAAAAAAAAAATAAGATATTATATTTCATATATTATTTCTGTTACATATTTATTGTTAAATTGCATAATTTGTACTATTTACAAGTATTTGTTGAACACGTGCTAAAACCAGTACTGTCTCTTTAACAAAAAACGGCATTTCTGTAAACAGCGTCTTTGATGAACACATTTTAACGAGAGACTCGAATGGCTTTACCTCATTGGTGCGATGCATAATTAGAATTAAATGCTTATTTTTGGTTTTGATCAACAACTGACTGTTAAGAACAGAAAGATTATTAAAACAGACATTATTCAATGACAAATAGGTTGTGTGGATCTCATCTTGGACACACATTACACGGAACAACTTTTATTATCAACACGCTGTGAAAGGATCTCGCTGCTGAACACTTCACGACCAAACTATATAATTACTGGTGAGTGAAATGTAAATATTTACAGTCAGTAACCAAATTTATTCACTTTAGTTGCATAGCGCAAAATTTGGTTGGAGAGAGGGCTGGGCGATAGGACGATGTAATCGGACATCGACGATATCTTACAAAGATCCTGATGCCGATTGTGAACAAACGATGATCGACAATATCGGGAAATGGCAAAATCATGGATCTGGGAAGTCGCCAAATATATTAAACAGTAGCCCAAGGTGTGAAACTAGCACCCGCCACCTGTAAAATGCGACAAGGCTAAATCCAGTCCGCAAGCTCCTCGTCCAAATGTATTTCATGCGTGGGTAATTTTGTCACACAGATACGCGCTTGAAGAAACACACTTTATTATATTTTTAAGAACAGACAAAATAAAAGCCGTCAATGCTTGCTGTTTTTTCAGAGGCGTGCAGCGCAAGCCTGTCTCATGGAACACATGCATGAAAAGAGTTTTCACTCGTTTTTCTCTGTTTCATTCGTCTGAAAACTGCAACAATAATGTCGTCTATGAGAACGCTGCAAATGATCTCCAATCATCTCAGGAGGTGCTGTGAGTTTAGTTCGCTTTATTTCCAAGCAGTTGTGATGCATTAGTGAACGCAACTCTGCAGGTACCGTAATATATATCTTGGTATTAAAGAAACAAAGCTGAAAGTGATTCAATCATAAAATAATAAGACATGTTCACCTTGAACCTAAAATTGAGTTTTATTTTCTTTTCTTTAGGCAGCATTAACTGTATTACCAAAACACAATACAAACACAAATTCGATAAGAACACACATTTGGCAGCATGATATTGGGAACACAAGGGAATTTATTAGGCTTGTTTATTTTGATTATTATTGTCTTTACATTTGTAATTGTCTTTAGTTCTTAATTATATTAAGGTATTAGTAATTTTCCACCTGTTGTCGTTGACGGATGCTTGCGTGATGGCAAATGGAGACGGTAAATGTTTGGATTTGGGGAGGTGGTTAAATACAATTTTTGATCACTTCGTTATTTGATAGCTTTTTACATTTAGTTTAAAGTGCAATTTGAATTTAGAAATGTGTTTTGTTTATGTTTTTCATGTTTTAATAAATGAATTAAATTTTTTAAAGCAAAATCAATAAGCCAAAAAATTCACCGACGCTCGGCAGGGGGGTTGACGATGTATTCGGATACTGCGATATTTTTTAAGGCGATTATCACTAAAATATTTTTTACATATCGCCCAGCCCTAGTTGGAAATGCAAGTGATTCCCTCTCATTGTAGTGGAGGGTTGCAAATTGAGTGAAAAATCGATCTTGGGATTTAAGAATCAATATCGAGATCGTTCAAATGAAGATTGCGATGCATCGGAAAAACAATATTTTTACCCACCCCAAACTTTTACTTAATTTTAATCATATATTACTATAATTATACATATTACCTGTATATACTCAGCACCCGTTTACTGAGGCACTTCAACTTGGGAATTAACATTACTTGCGTTTGAAGATCATATTTTCGGGCAAACTGGCGTGATTTTCTTTCAGGCAAATGATGTTAATTTCCGTTGAAGCAAAGAATTGTGGGTTGTGTGTGCCCACAATGGATACACTTCATGTATCAAAAACAGCAATAAAAAAGGTATCTGCGAGTACTGAAAAGGAAGTATTGGTATTCATACTCGGCCTCTAAAAAATAGTATCTGGACATCCATATATACGTATATATATATATATATATATATATATATATATATATATATATATATATATAGACGTTTTCTTACATAACCACTCAGTGGCACATTCTAGACATAGAGGAAATATTCTGTACAGACAAGGGACAGGCCCTTCAAACACAATGCAGTGTTACTTTCACGTGATATAATCCTGTGAGACAAGCATGTGTGTATGTGCAGAATTAGTGCCATTAGCTGTGGCCAAAACATCCTGTGGTCTGACACACTGCATGGACTCCGCTGCCCCTTTCAGCTCATCCGACCAATAAATAAAATACCAGCTTGTGGAAAATCCAATCACCATCCGGAACCAACTAATCAATCTGCCTATGGACTGAACAATTGCTGAGGTCACTACATGCTATGATGCCCACTGACTGAGATTGAGGGAACAGAATCGCCTCATTTAAATCAATCTGACACAACAAAGGCACACGAAGAGTTACAATCGATGCATGTATGTTTGAACATTTCTCCAGAGAATACTGAGGAATAATGGAGAGGAGAGATTTTGCATAGCAGCAAACTTCACTGGGTCATCAAACCTTTTACTAGAGCTGTGGCACATGGCCACTGCAATAAAACATTTACAGTCTCTTGGTGCAACCAACTGTCAGGGTCAGAGAATGATGATGCTCAGGACCCAAATGCAGAGTGAAAAATAAGGGGATTAATTATTACAAAAACAAAGGCAAAATGCAACATAAACTCCCACAAGGGGAAAAAACAAACAGACAATCCAGGCTGGGGCAGAGGAAAACGGGGCACAGGACCAACTGGACCGGGGTGGGGATGAAACGGGACAGAATAACAGGACCAACTGGAACCAACAAACACACAAGACCAACTGGACAACAACACGAACTGGCACTGGACAGCACACACGAGGAGACTGAAATAGGGAGAGAAATCAAACAGGTTAACAGGGGACAGGTGAGGCAAATGAATTAATAATAAGCAAACAAGGATGCGGGGTATGAAGTAAGACTGAGAGACACGTGGCAATGCAGAAACAAAACAAAGACACATGCTCTCACAAGACAACAAAACACCCGAATGGCATGAGCGCACATCGCCAAGACAATAAGGCAATACACGCTCATGCCAACCGACAAACAAGATGAGAGAATGCGTAGCAACGCCAAACAAAGCGACACCATGCATTCTCACACTAAACAAAACCTGAGAGTATGTCGCGAAGCAAATGCCACACGATGCACGCAACAGGCGGCAAAAACAAGACAGGATACCTGTGCGAGAGTTCGGCCACACACAAACCCGAAACCTCAGACCGAAGTGACCGAACCTCAGCACAACATGGAGACAGCTCGCGACCTGTGTGCGCAGCGCAAAGCGAGTGCAAAGCGCATCCGCAGTCGCAAGAGACAGACACAGAACATGGAGCATGAGTGTCCGGATCCCGACACAGACCAAAACTGAACCAGACAGGGAAGTCAGGATCCAGATACCATGCTCCGGACATGAAACACAAGACAGCTCGCAACGCAGTGCAATGTGAGGCGCACCCGTGTTCGCTAGAGACAGATATAAACTATTGACGCGAGTGCATGCCACCAAGATGACATAAGCACGATGCACCCACGTCAATAACAGACAGAAAATGAAGCATGAGTGTCCGGATCCCAACACAGATAAAAACTGAACCAGACAGGAAGTCAGGATCCAGACACCATGCTCCAGACATGATACAAGATAGACCGAAGAGCGTATGGCAGGGAATTCAGCCGAAACCGTACGCTCACACAAAGACAGACAATCAAACACAAGACAGAACATGGGATGATGATGCCATGGTCCTGTCAGACAAAAACCCAAACTGACAGAGTGACAGGACCGTGACACCAACACACAGTGTCAAACACAAATGTTTCCACACTTACAATAACACTACTACCTCAAAGAGAGAAACAGATAACAATAACAAAAGATAACCATACATAAGATGCTCTCAAAAACATCACAAACATCAAACACAATTAAATTGGCCCAGCAGGAGTCAAATATTAAACGGCACTTTCTGTTAAAATCAACACTCAGACATACTGTCATGAGCACATGTGAATATGTATGTGTTCCGCCCTGGAGGCTTTTAAAATGCAAATGAGCTCTTTGACATGCACGGCTGGGGAGTGAAGTGATGACACCATGTCCAGTGATGAGCCACATAAATATATCCATATTTGAAACAAACACTGTATTACTGACTGCTCTTCCTCTGGATTCAAACAAAACCCGTTGAGCGTGATAGAACTGGGTGATGCTGTGCTTACAATTTCGTCTCTAGGAAACTGAGCTTCACATCTACATCAGCTGACATTGCTCTGACATTGTTTTACATATTTCTGAGCTGCTGAGAGACAGAAAGGTGGGGAAAAATGAGGGGAAATGGAATTGGGACATGACCAAAGCTGGACTCTGGAACCATTGTCCCAATCAGCACAGGCATAGCACAATACACCATGGCTCAAACATTGTTCTTTAAAATGTTTGGCTGAATAAAAGGAAACAAAGTAAGATTTTTTCTATATTATGAAAGACTGTTTCATATTTGAGTAGGTTTTACATTGTTTTCAAGTAGGTATTTAAAATTCCTCTGACCCAGACTCACTATAGTCAAGGGGCTAAGCAAAAACCAAGATGCTATTGCAAAGCATTCTAGAAAACACCTTTTTCTGTTTTGTGCTGTTGTAATGGCCTGTTATTTGGCCCTTACTCAATGCACTACCTTCACAATGTAGTCTAGAATAGAATAAAATAGAATGTTTCCTAACCTAGAATAAATCAGAACAGAATGTTTCTTCAAGTTAAATAAAATAGAGTAAATAAGAATAGCTCCTAAAATAGAATAGAATATTTCTAACACAGAATAGAACAGAATAGAATAGAATAGTTTGTTTGTTAGTGATACATAATGCCATGCTAGCTTCCATGGCTATTTTATGGCAAAAAACAAGTTATAAAGTTTTTAAACAAAATTATAATAAAAACTCTCAATCTGATTCATAGAATAGAACAGAATGTTTCCTCAAATTGAATGGAATAAAAAGTTTCCTCAAGTAGAATAGTATAGAATATAATGTTTCCTCGAATAGAAATGAAAAAATATAATGTTTCCTCAAGTAGAATAAAATAGATATTAGAATGTTTCCTTAAGAATATAAATAAATAGAATATTCCTAACATACTTTGTTGAATAGAATAGAATTTTCCCTCAAATATGATAGAACAGAATCTTTTCTCAAGTTGAATAGAATAGAATAGAATAGAATGTTTTGTAAAATAGATTACAGTACAATACAATGTTTCCTCAAATTGAATAGGACAGAATAGAATGTATCCTCAAATAGAATAGAATAGAATAGAAAATAATAGAATACAATGTTTCCTCAAATAGAATAGAACATAATAAAATGTTTCCTGAAGTAGAACAGAAAAGAATAGAATGTTTCCTAAAGTTCAATAAAATGGACATTAGAAAGTTTTCTTCAAGAATAGAATTAAATAGAATATTCCTAACATACTTTTTAGAACAGAATATAAACAGAATCTTTTCTCAAGTTGAATACAATAAAACAGATAAGAATGTTTCCTCAAACAGAATAGAATGTTTCATAAAATAGAATAGAATACAATGTTTCTTCAAACTGAATAGAACATAATATATTTTTTCCTCAAGTTAAATAACAGAATAGAAATAATAGAATAGAATGTTTCCTCAAATAGAATAGAACATAATAAAATGTTTCCTGAAGTAGAAAAGAAAAGAATGTTTCCTCAAGTAGAATAAAATAGATATTAGAATGTTTCCTTAAGAATAGAAATAAATAGAATATTCCTAACATACTTTGTTGAATAAAATAGAATTTTCCCTCAAATAGAATAGAACAGAATCTTTTCTCAAGTTGAATAGAATAGAATAGAATATTTTGTAAAATAGATTACAGTACAATACAATGTTTCCTCAAATTGAATAGAACAGAATAGAATGTATCCTCAAGTAGAATAGAATAGAAAATAATAGAATACAATGTTTCCTCAAATAGAATAGAACATAATAAAATGTTTCCTGAAGTAGAACAGAAAAGAATAGAATGTTTCCTAAAGTTCAATAAAATGGACATTAGAAAGTTTTCTTCAAGAATAGAATTAAATAGAATATTCCTAACATACTTTTTAGAACAGAATATAAACAGAATCTTTTCTCAAGCTGAATACAATAAAACAGATAAGACTGTTTCCTCAAACAGAATAGAATGTTTCATAAAATAGAATAGAATACAATGTTTCCTCAAGTAGAATAGTACGGAATGTGCCCTTGAATAGAACAGAATAGAATTTTTCCTTAAGCAGAATAGAATACATGCATTGTGAATGGTGCGTACCTTTTCATAAGGGTCAGAGTCATAGTTGAGGCCTATGCCACAGTCATCTGTGATCTCAGACAAATCTTCATCATCAAACTCCTCCAGACTGATGTCATGAGCTGGCCTGCACACACAAACACGACATAATCAACGCTCCATACACAACCACATTACAGTAACACACACTGCAAGGGCCTCACACAATAAACAGGTTAGATGTGTACTCAAGATGCAGAGTCACATCTAACCTAAGCAAGAGCAAAATGGTTACCTTTGCGTGAACAATAGTGGAACATACATAAACTAAGAAACTGCTGCTGTCAAATGCATTCCAATGGATCTCAGTGCTGCCCTTGACAGACTGAAGCACATTCTTAAAATAGTATGTGTTTGTATGTGTCCCTGGGGAATTCTGATCTGAATTATCAACTAATATGTCAGCTGATTGTGTACGCACACTGGTCTCCAGCCAAGCAATTCAACAAGGTCACTCAGTGATAGCACTCTATCATACACATAATGTATGTATATACACAAACACACCCATTTCAATTACACCCCAGCAAAGATGTGGGTCCTAGACTTTTATGTCGCAACATAATTTACAGCATTACTTCTCTCTTTCACCTCCCCTTTCATTATTGATAAGAGGGTTAGCATATGCTGCTAAATAAGGCCAGCCTCTGTTTTGCCATATTTGGCTGTGCCTTGGCTCAGCAAAATGCATTAACCCGGATTCTGGACTATGCCAGCTGCTAACACAGGGACGATTTCATCTCTGCCAAGCCCCATTCAGCTGACAGTATTGCTGCAATGCAGCGTTCCACAGTCACAGCACCACAATCACACACATCTCTAATGTTTGGAGGAAGTGGGAGCGGAGAGAGAGTCTTGTTTACTGACACTGAGTGTACTTGTTTGACATTATTGATATTTATTCTATAAAGATCTGGGTTTAGAAGCATAAGGCCCTGTGGTATTTTGCTACTAATATTAATCACAATATAATTCAGTGCTGGTCATGTGTTACACAATATGATTTAAAACATGTAACACAAACAGTTCCGTCTCTAAAACCGAGTATTTGTCATTGTAAGATAGCTGATACATATCTGAAACATCAGTTGAATTTTCATTAATGCACAAGGAATGAGTATGTGAATGTTGGTTCATGATTTAATATCACATATGTGAGTAAACACTACAAAATATTGTCATAGAAAAGCAGTTTTTGCATTAGGACTACTATTGCTAAACAATGGCATTCATATATTTGTGTTGTGGTGTATAATGTGTACATTTTTTGCTTTTTGGGGGGGAATTTAGTTTAGCAAATATAGCCTAGTGAACAGTTAATCAAAACATTTATTCGGATTTATTTGAATCACATGTGGCACAAAGGATTGTTCTGCTCTGTTCTTCCAGAATACCGGCATCCTCGACATGTGATCTGAGCGGGTGCCTATAATCTGAAATAATTTTCTCATCTTTGTTGAGAGACCTGGAATTATACATTTGTACTAAGATGGTCAAGGGAATACCACATCTACACAATACAAGTGCTACAGGAAGTGTGGGGTGAAATGTCACCTGAGTATCTGGGCAAACTGACAGCTAGAACAACAAGGATCTGCAAAGCTGTCATTGCTGCACGTGGAGGATTTTTTGGATGAGAACTCTTTTAAGTAGTTGAAGTAATTTTTTTCAAATTGTAATAGTAATTTTTCACGTTATTAACGTCCTGACTATACATTGTTCATTTCTTTCCATAAGAGCAAAATCTGTACATTATTCCAAACCTTTGGCCGCCAGTTTATAACACACACACACACACACAAAGACGGGCAGTAATGAATGGAAATGAATGGATGAGACTGCGACACAGCCTCAATACAGAACACACACACACATGCATGCACACTTACAGAACTACATGTCTGAACCCACTGTGGAGAAAGTTTACCCTCCCAGGAAAAAAAATAAAAAAATAAAAAATAAAGAATATCCAATTGTATAACTTGTGATAATATCTAGAAATTGAGTTACAGAAACCAAGCAACAATAAGGGGAACACTGAGGCCACCTATAGGCTATACTTGTCATTGCTATAAAATTGTCATGTTATTTTTTTTTTTACAGCAGATGGCAGCAGATGCCCCTAATGCATGACATATAGCAGCCTTTTCATAAATATTCAAGTTTGCTCTTTACTGAAGTGATGGTGAAAAACTGTTTTTGCTTATTTTACATAAAAATATAATGGTGTAATCTGAGCTCATTGAAGTTTAAATCCATAAAGTCCACCAAAATGCAAAGAAAATTAAATAAAATGTGATAATAACTATGCAAGATGTTAGTTAAGAGGTGTGGCACACAAAATGTGTCAAAAATATAAATACAGTTTATATGTTTATTAGAAAAAAACAGTGTTTCACAAAGACTGTTCCGGTACATTTTGACCGCGAACAGTACAAGTGTTAGCCCGGTATGAACAGATCTTGAGGGTTAATGTGCTTCTTGTTAATCATTGAAATATTAAAGGATTTAGAAGAATATCTCCACTGAGCAACTCCCCACTAACGTGTGTGTGTGGGTGTTGTGTCACTTCAAACTGAGGCTGCATGCTAAACCAGATTAGCCAGCCTGCCTCTCTCAAGCACTTTAATATGCCCATTTTAAGCAGCACTAAGCCAGAACTCTTCATTCTAATGCCAAAACAAAAGTGATCAACATCACCATAACATCAGCGAAGTCTTTTTTCCCATTCACAGTCCATGCTAAGCTTTTACCTGTGGTTCCACTGCATACAGGAAGCTCCTGGGAGAAGCTGTGCTCTAGACTCACAAGCGCTCTGTGATATTAGTTACAGACTCACAGTGAGGTATGAATTATGCATGGAGTTTAGATTCAGCAGTGGTCATGCTCATATTGCATCTACAAACACATTTAGTTTTGCATCATTACCTACATCATCTGTGCTCTAATTTGCAAAATATTAATTTAATAAATACATTCGTTCCTGGATGTATTCCATTTGCAAAGCATGTATCTTTTGCAATACTAGTGAAGAAGTTATTTAATGTTATTACATCTCTGGAATACTTCACTGTGATTGGTCACTCATGACATTTTGCAGTCAAATATTTTTTGTACAATGACAGCTAAACAGTATAATTGCTTTTTGTCCCAGGCAACTAATTTCCTACATATACAGGGATGGACTGGGAAAAGAAATCGGCCTGGAATTTTACATAGAAACTGGGACAAATTTGGGGGGGGGGTTAGGGTTTTTCATGTTTTTCTTGAGAAAAATGAGTTTTGAGATACGATATGATATATATATTTTTTTACACCCCTAGTACAGATGTGGGGAAAAAAATACAAGAAGGTCATCAACTGTGAGTCACAGCAACACAAAGATGAAAGTATTTAATTTCTCCAATCTTCAAAGCCGCAGATGGGACGTTATGCATTTAATTAATCATACATGAAACACCTGTTTTCTCAGTTAACTACGAACCTCTCCATAGACAGCCTAATCAATCTTTTAAATGAAGAGATTGTTTATTAATTTCTTTATTAAGGAGAATGTAAAAGCTCCTCATGTCCAACATCATTCCAAAGCCCCATTTTACATTCCAGTCTTCCCGATAACCAACAGTTGGCCCCTCCTAGCCTGTTCATCCTAATTACAAAAGATGGGGCGTGTTTCAGGCCCTAGGGATGCACAGATGCTGCCAGTCATCGGCTGTTGCCGTAGTAGCCTGAGCTGTGCAGGAGGTGATGTCACACCATTAAGAGAACACCACTGAGACACAAGGCAGGTTAAGTAGGGTGAGGTCACCTCTGCAGCTGTCACCATGACAACCACATCCCACCAGAGATGGGCTTAATTAGCTGAATCATGCATCTATTCACTAGCTGGTTTGTTTTCAAACAATAGTAAGTCCTGGACTGTTCAGTTTCTGAGGCATGCATTGAAAAAAACACACATAACATCTAAAAACATCATCTATACAACGTGATAATTACAAATAGCATTATAACATCTACAACCAAGTTAAGCTCAGTCGACAACATTTGTGGCATAACGTTGATAACCACAAAAAATTATTTCGACTTGTCTGTCCATTTCTTTAAAAAATCATAAATGTTGGGGGCCACACCTGGAGTCGCAAGTTCGAATCCAGGGCGTGCTGAGTGACTCCAGCCAGGTCTCCTAAGCAACAAATTGGCCCGACTGCTAGGGTGGGTAGAGTCATGTTGGGTTAACCTCCTCGTGGTCGCTATAATGTGGTTTTCACTCTCTGTGGGGCACGTGGTGAGTTGTGTGTGATGCCGCGGAGAATAGCGCTCAACAAGCCACGTGATAAGATGCACGGATTGACGTTCTCAGACACGGAGGCAATTGGGATTCGTCCTCCGCCACCTGGATTGAGGCGAGTTACTATGCCAACACGAGGACTTAGAGCGCATTGGGAATTGGGCATTCCAAATTGGGGAGAAAAGGGGGAAAAATCCAAAAAAGTTAAAAACTTACTAAACTTATCTTTGCAAACATACACCCAAAAGCAGGGTTACAGTTTATGTTATCATGGCAACAAAGTGGTAATATTGGCAATAACTTAACACAAATGAGATTAGTGAGCAAATTTATCACCCTAAAATTATGTCAATACGTACGTCTTGTGGCAATACTTTTAAAACAGTGAGTATTTTAACGATTATTGAGTCTAAATATTTTTTTGTGTAAATTAACATTATGCCACAATTGCTGTTAACTGATCTTGACTTCAGTTGAATCTTAAAAACATTCCTTCAAACTCAACATCAAAACTGATTTATTTTCACAGTGCAAAATTCGTCAGTGCACATTATTCCTAGTAGGGCTGGGCGGTATATCGACTTTTAAAGATATTTCGATATACTTTCAAATGAGAAACAGGATGAACTCCTTGTCTTTTCAGCCAACCCTGCTGTTGAACACAACATCACCGTGCAGCTGGGTGCAACTACAGTAACGCCTTCCAAAATGGTCAGAAATCTAGGGGTAACCATCGATAACAAACAAAATTTCACAGACCACATCTCAAAGACCGCAAGATCATGGGAGGCCTGGGTAGCTCAGTGGTAAAAGACGATGGCTAACACCCCTGGAGTTCGCTAGCTCGCTAGTTCAAATCCCAGGGCGTGCTGAGTGACTCCAGCCAGGTCTCCTAAGCAACCAAACTGTCCTGGTTGCTAGGGAGGGTGAAGTCACATGGAGTAACCTCCTCGTGGTCGCTATAATGTGGTTCGTTCTCGGTGGGGCACGTGGTGAGTTGAGCGCGGATGCCAAGCCACGTGATAAGATGCGCGGGTTGATGGTCTCAGATGCGGAGGCAACTGGGATTCATCCTCCGCCACCTGGATTGAGGCGAATCACTACGTGACCACGAGGACTTAAAAAGTGCACTGGGAATTGGGCATTCCAAATTGGGTGAAAAAAAAAACTGCAAGATCATGTAGATTTACACTCTACAATATTAGGAAGATAAGACCCTCTCTGAACATGCCACACATCTTCTTGTCCAGTCACTTGTCATAACTAGACTGGACTACTGTAATGCTCTCATTGCATGTGCAGTTAGACCCCTGCAAATGATCCAGAATGCAGCAGCACGTCTGGTCTTTAATGAACCAAAGAGAGCGCATGTTACACCACTCCTTGTCTCTCTTCACTGGCTACCGGTTGATGCAGGTATCAAATTCAAGGCTCTGATGCTGGCATACAGAACAGTCACTGGGTCTGCTCCAGCATACCTAAAATCATTTATGCAGAGCTACATGCCCACTAGAAGCCTGCGGTCGGCTAAGGAACGTCGCCTTGCTGTACCAACACAAAGAGGCACCAAAACACTTTCGCGGACTTTCGGCTGCACCATACCACGATACCACCTTCCCAACTCCATCCATGAAGCTGACTCATTTTCTGTCTTCAAAAAACGGCTAAAAACACATATTTTCCATGAGCACTTAACCAGTCACAAACAAAAAAAAAATCTAATAATAATAATTCCTTGTTGCACTTTAATTTGTTTTGAATGCTATTCTGATGCTAGAGAAACTTTCCATCCGCAGGCTTCTGGTGGGCGTGTAGCTCTGCATAAATGATTTTAGGTGTGCTGGAGCAGACCCAGTGACTGTTCTGTATGCCAGCATCAGAGCATTGGATTTGATACGTGCATCAACCGGCAGCCAGTAAAGAGAGACAAGGAGTGGTGTAACATGTGCTCTCTTTGGTTCATTAAAGACCAGACGTGCTGCTGTATTCTGGATCATTTGCAGGGGACTAATTGCGCATGCAATGAAAGCATTACAGTAGTCCAGTCTAGTTATGACAAGTGACTGAACAAGAAGTTGTAAAACTAATTCCATATTGTTATAAATTTACCCTCAATATTAAAAAAATGTATAATATTAAAAAACATTGTGAGATTTACGCTGATAAATAAGGTGGAAACGCATCATCACAGTCTGTGAAACAGATCAATGGCATGAAGAAATAAAAATATAGTGTATTTTAAACCTTCTTTTAACAACTTAAATATTTAAAAGATTGTTTCACTTTCATGGTAATTATGAATGAAAGACATTACAAAACAACATCTCTTTTTAAGAGAAAATAATGCTTGGACTTCATAGTTTTCCACTTATGCTCGTCATCTAACGACTCGTGAGACTTCAGAAGACACGAGGATGTTTCCGGGAACATAGTGAGCAATGATGCGCCCTGGTTTTTACAGTGCATTGTGGGATTTTTAAGGGAGCAAACATAAGCTGCAGTACAAAGAGTGTATTAAAATTCGTGCTGTTGCTGCAACCCCGGCTGCAAAGTCTTCTGCCCCGAAACAAAGCATGTTGCAAACTTCATTTACCATCTCACATGTGGCTTTGACTTACAACTGAACATTTAGCCCACTTCGTAGAAAATACAGAGATATATATCGTGTATCGCCATTTAGCCTAAAAATACCGAGATATGATTTTTGGTCCATATCGCCCGCAGCCCTAATTCCAAGTAAATCAAAGGTTTGTCTTTGTAATCTTTAATCAAAATGTAATAACTTGCTCCGCCTCTGAAACAAGTTTCCTTTTAGGCTGATGTCACCAAGCCCTCTTATTTTTCAATCCCTTCTCTCCAATCGCCTGATTCTGTAATGCCTACTTTTCATGATTCAATCAATTCCTGATAGATAAAGTCGTCTCTTATATTTTATTCCTCGTTGAATATCCCATTTCACTCTGAAATACGTCACATTACAGACAATTAAATTGGCTGTGAATGTTGTGCTGACTTGGCAGGCTGCCATGGTGCCACATGTGACTTTCATTCACACCTTTAATTCTGTTTCTCACCCCATGAAGACAAAGAGAATGAACTAAGCACTAAGGGACACTAATGAAGCAACACTAGAGAAAACCACTTGACTGTGTGAGTCTACATTAATTATGAAGAAAGGAGGAGGAAAGGAAAAGATAGAATGGTAGAGGAGGAGAGAGAGATGCAAGATGAAAAGATTAGATGGGCAAAGTTTTGCTACATTAGTGGATAAAAAAGTCGGGAAGAGGAACAAAGGAGAAAACTATCAAAACGTCTTAGACCACTAGTGAAAATGCTTCAAAAGTAATTGAAAAATTAACTGAATTGCACACACACAAACATCTCTTCTCCCCCATAATGAAATTATGACTGGTGACTCACAGCACTACAGCTGACATTCAATAAAGGTGAACCTTTCACCATGATCAATATATACGATCAGGATATACACACAGCGATTAGATCATGGGCCATTTGACACTCACCTACACATAGACATTACAAAAAACTTTACATTTTGGAAAGACATTTCAAACAGAATTAAGAAGAGCAAGAACATAAATAGCATTAATTTTAAGAAATACCACCAGGTCAATGTGATATAATGTGAAGGCAATAAAGCAAACAAAAAAACATAGTTAAATATGTTGGAAGGACAGGGGAATCTCTCTCATAATTAGCTAGATTTGGGTATCAGAACAGATTTCCTGATTTGATTCAATTCCGATTTACAAGCTTGATACAATTAGATGCTGATCCGAAGGAACCTGATCTTGGGATTTTAAGAATCGATATTGGAATTATTCAAATGAAGATCAATATTTGTACCCAGACCTGCTATTCACGACCGTTATTGCTCATATTTGGGGATATAGATTTAAACAATCCCCTCACACTTAATATTAAATTTCCTACTTACTCGTTCCACACCATTTATGCTACAAACAAGAATGATACCTCAAATACTTATTTTGGCTTATTTAGGAGAGGTGTGATATTCAGGGCCATTTCTGAGCGTATGGGGGCCCTAAGCGAAATCCTACTTCGAGCAAAAAATACCAAAGACGTGCATTAAAGGAGGAAACCAATCCATATACAGGGACCAGAAAACACTTGGCGGTGGGCTCTTTTGACTTGGGATGGTAAGCAACCACCCAGAACACCTTGGCAACCACACAGCAACACCCTGGCAACCAACCACAACACACTAGCACCATAAAGGTAACTTTTTGCATGAGCAAATACCCCTAACAAATTGCGGCACTCCCACAATTGCATTGGAAAAGTACAAATTGCCAGAACCAATAACAGTGACATAATCTGACTGGTTTCTGTTTTTATAGTCATGAGACTTATAGTGTAATGGAACTGAGCGGCTGTTTACATCAAAATGATTCATTTTCACATACTGATCAGACATGCATATGTTCTGCTTGGGAGCAGCTGTACACTTACATAAACAGCTTAAGGAAAGACAGCTCTTATAGGACTACTCTTTACTGCATTAGTATGTTTATGTGTTGCTTGTCTCTTTCTGTTTGCCTGCCCTATTTACTGTCTGACAGAGAAGGCTTTGGCTTTTTTAGAGAGCATCAGCCCTGAGATCACAGTGCATTACTTAAAGTAGCATTCTGCTGACTGAGCCATACCTACTTACACACATACAAATACACACTGCGCCTTCCATGCTATAAATCATCCCACACATAGAGGCATAGTGAAGTGTCTTGCCCCATGTAGAAAGGCAAGCATCACTATATTATCGCTCATCCAGTAATTAGGGTTCGTGATTTGAACAAACCCCTAAATCTAAGGATTAAACTTCAGAGCCAAATTCATCCAGTACCGTTTGTTCAACGGACATAATGTCTCGAACTGTGTGGCTTGTTGAGGAGACCTGTGTTACAACTCCTCAACGATTTCATACAATTGGCCAATCGCCTGGCAAACGATAAAACAGGTTTAAATAATTTCATAGATTTATATTGATGGAGGGACCCGCCACATCTAAGGAGCTGAATATCATAGAGACACGGGGTTGAGCTCTTTTAACTTGGGCAAGTGAGAAACCACCTACAACACCCTAGCAATGCCCTATCAACAAACCCAGAACACCCGAGCAACCATATAACAACAACACATTAAAAACTATTCACAACACCCGAGCAACCATATCAGCAACACCCTTGAGACCAGACACCACTCACATTTTCTTCAGAAAATGTTAAAATGACGTGACTTTGGCAACATTTTTGCAAAATGATATTACGTTGCTCCTTACACGTATCGCAGCAGTTTCGAGGTGAACTGTCCACTATGTGGCGCTAAAACCGAGTTAAATGTTCTCCAAAACAGATGAGGTTAAGATTAATGCTCTATCCAGTTTTAAATGAACAAACCGACCTCCCTACCCTAAACCTTAAACCTAAACCCAACCCATAGTGTCAGAAAAAGCAAATGTGAGATGAAAAACACAACTGCGTCATTTTGTGCTGCTTCGATAACACTTTGGGTTCTCGTGTGGACTTGTGTGCTCTTCAGGACTCATATCCCGCTCCTTTACATCACATGTGCAACGCTCTATCAGTCGAGCTACCGCACAATCTGATCACACTCGAACAAGCTTGTAAATGTAGTTGATTATGTAATGCAAACATTAAAATGAGTCATGCACTATAGTGAAAGTGTTTAGATGTCATAAGATAGCTATTGTGTGAGGAACAGGGTGAAAAGTAAGTGTTTATGAACTGATAATCTCCCATTTACTCGTGATTTGAGTGAAAGTGAATAAAAGTAATTGTTGTTGTAGTGCCTCTAGTGTTCATTTAACCAGGAAACTGCTGCGGTACGTACGAGCCACGCAAACATCATTTTGCAAAAATGTAGGTTTACTAACGTGATTCTGTGAGACCAGGTTGAAAAATCTACTGTCAAAAATGTCCGTAATTTTTACGGTAAAAAAATGTAAAAATGCGTAAAAATTATAATTTATTTAACAAGACAACACATGTAATTTTACATATAATATTTATTTATTTATTTATTTATTTATTTATTTTAAGTATGTAAAAAGTATGATTTTACCGTATAATTAACGGTAAAAATGTGTATTATGTTTAACAAGAGAATACGTGCACTTTCTTCATACTTCGGCCGTTCCCAGAAATCCCTGTTTGACCCATCACATTTAATTATATTTCATGGGTTTCTTCTTATTTTTAATATCAGATATGTACATTGGGGTGTTCTGTATTATATTTAGTTCCAGAAGGTTAGTAGCCATATCAAGTTTATATCATTTCATAACATAAACGGTAGTGAACCGTAAAATATACAGGCATCAAAATGACATCCCGTAGTGCCTGAAACATGGTCACCGTATTTTTTACGGTAAATTTCTGGCAACCACAGCTACCGATACTTAACCGTAAATGTAACAGAATGGTTTTTACAGTGTACTTTTTATTAAAACTTCATTTTTTTACCTTAATTGTAACTTTATTTTTATCAATTTAATCTTTCTTTTTTTAATGACAATGTACAGTACATTTGTCTTTGGTTATTATACATAATTTCTAAATGGTCGCTATGCACTATTTTTGTAAGCACAGTATTAATGTACAATTATTAGTGATGCCAATCAAGCACATTAAAACTGACAGTGAAAACAGAGAAACTGACAGAAAGAGAGAGACTGCGTTTTTCCTTTCCATTAAAATAATCCTGAGACATTAGAAATGCAGACTGCAGACCTTTATTTCTACTTACAGAAGACATGATTATGGGAGGACAAGAGAAGATATAGGTGGTGTGACATGTTAGACTTTTGAAATATTTTGTCAGCCCATATCTCATCTTATTAGGGAAATTAAGTTTAAATGGAGGATGTTCCTTTGTGCTTCACGCAATTGTGTGTTTGCCAAGACAGAATGGTCCCTGTGAGCAATCATTTCACCTGAACTAAATCTAAAGTTTATAGGGCATTTCAATACCAACATACTCACACTAATGCACTCAATGTCAAGAGTGACAGGACGACCAGCAGGCCATAACTGCCATGGAGAAAATAAAAAAATGAACTGTCACTCATAGGATGGTATTAGAATTTCCGCTTCTGTTGAATATAAACCATATTTCATATAGCTCTCGGTAATTTAAAATTGTGTTTAATTTAGTCGTTCAGTTGAAAGACAGGCTTACATTTCATATACAAACAGGGTTTAAAATTAACACTCGCCTACCTGCCAAATGCGGGGTTTTCACTGTAACTGTACAGGTAATTTAACAGGATTATGATGAGTATAGGAGAAATTAAAGATTGAGGAGAAATATGATACATGGCAGTAAGCTGTATGTAAAAACATATATGAAATGTATGATCATACATGGTTTTCACTGATATAAAAAAGTCACATATAGTACTAATACCATACATACTGTAAATGGAACATTCATTTCAACATACAACAGCCATCTTCATATATGTAACATATACGTATTTACATATATCCACAACATAATATCCACAAATAAATACAAAGTGCACTGCCTATCAATCTCAACCTTTTAGTTTTATTTAACGTCCAACCTTTAATTCATAGCTGTTTGGTAATTGTTTTTAAAACAAATACGTTCTACGCTGCTCTGTGATGGAGAACATGTTGGTATGTGGAAGAATGGAATTAAAACACATAGCTAAATGTCCATATTACATATATATTACATGTTAGTTTAAAGGTATATTTCCGGGTCCAATATAAGTTGAGCTCAATCGACAGCATTCGTGGCAAAATGTTGATGACCAAAAAAATTACTTCAACTCGTTCCTCCTTTTCTTTAAAAAAAGCAAAAATGGAGGTTACAGTGAGGCACTTACAATGGAAGTCAATGGGGCCAATTTTTGGAGGGTTTAAAGGCAGAAATGTGAAGCTTATAATTTTATAAAAGCACTAGATTCTTCTGTTAAATCTCATGCATTATTTGAGCTGTGAAGTTGTTTAAATCATCATAATTGTTTAAATTACAGTCGTTTTTGGGTTTTAGGGTTTGTTGACATTACACCATCATCATGGCACTGAAGTTGTAAAATTGTCTATAAGTGATGTTATCACTAATATCATGTTTAAACACATATTGTTTATGTCTTGTGGCTATACTTTTGAAACAGTGAGTATATAATGTTCAAAAAGAAAAAGTCAAGTCAAAATTAATTTTTGTGGTAATCAGTATTATGCCACAAATGCTGTCGATTGAGCTAAACTTATATTGAACCCGGAATATCCCTTTAATATACTGCATAATAACAATAACAATTAAGCAGTTCCACAAAATAATTAGCTACATCAAGTGCAATTTAATTCTTTATGTAATCACACGGTAATATGAATACTCTAATGAAGTGTGGTCAAAAATTAAAATAGAGTTCTGAGCATCAAAACAGGGCGTGGGCCTCTCCAGTATATGCCAACTATCAGAGAGGATGCGTCAGGCAATGACAAATCAGGACAAAAATCAATCGCGTGTCCTTCTCGCAATGCTTTCGCCCAACTGAATGTCCATAGATGCATTCAAGGGCATTTAATGGCATACATCTGAGATCCGTGGCGAAAAGCACAACATCAAGCCCATTACTGACCATGCACAACATCAGCACGCGCAGGGATGCTGAGCATCAGTGCATGCAGATGATGATGCTGAGTGGTGCTGATGCTGATCTCCGGATGTGATTAAGGACGTTACAGATACATAAACACAGCTGATGCTCACATATGGCCAACATTTTGAGGGAGAAGATGCCATTGCCATTGAGAGAGAAGTCAAGAGATGTTGTCTGTCTTACCTGCATCCTGGAGGAGAGAGGGAGTGGAAGGTGGAGAGAGAAAACATCTCTGCCCTGTCCGCCATCTTCTTAGTGACTCAAAAACAGAGACTGCAGATGCAGATGTCCGCAGCCCATCCACAGACACTGTAGAAGCGGATATTTATTATGATCTTTATTCTCTCTCCTCAACGGATACACAGACTGCAGATGATGCCCCGCTGGGAATTAAACCATCAAATTAGATCAAACGGTACACGCGGCGATGCAAAGAAAAGACAGTCAGATACGCAAATAGGTGGTGATGTACTTCTATAGATTATCTTCTGTTCCTCCCGCACACCAGCGCGCTGCTTGGCGTGATCTGCGCGCTTCTGATGATGCTGATGCTGATGTGGGAGGGGGCGCGTGGGATGGGGTGGGGGGGGGGGGGGGGTTAATAGGTATAACATAAATTGAAAAAAAAGTAGAACGACCATTAGCATGAAAAGGGTGTCTGAAATGGGCGTCATAGAGGTTGGTTACCATGTTATCAAAGTCACTTTCAAGGCAAGTCAGTTCACTCGGCGGCCATTGTTGGAACGCTCTTGCCTCCCAGGCTGCTAGGGCCGGCCCGTGGGTTTGTAGGGCCCTATGCGAAATCATGAAAATGTTAACTTATAACATTTTTTATGTTAACTAGTATATGTAGAAATCATTACAAATAAAATTACATATTTTAAAGAGGGCCTATAAACACAACACCCCGAAATATATATTTGATACCATTGTTGTCAGATTTTACTCCTGATTTTAAATATGTTCTTTTGTCGTAATCTTGACCAACCGTTTTGGAGATCATAGTTTTCCCCCATTCTAGAAGTACTTTTATGCCGCTTGTTTACATACATAGAAAAGTAGCTGCACGCGAGAGTTCCAAAGAGGGCCGCCGAGTGGACTGACTTGCCTCGAAGGGCACTTTGGTCATCGATGTGAGGCTATGTCACGTGGTATATGTTACCTTTCTCAGCGCTGCTCGGGATAGACCAATCATATTCATTTGTGATTAATGGATGAGGATTCTGTTTTTAATCATTCTGTAGAAACTGTGGAGACGGATTTCGATTTGTATGTCAGGAACCAATCCTTTGAATAAATAATTTTAAAAGATTATACTTTGTAGTGTGCAAATGTCTCAAACAAAGCATTAAACATCCCGAGATGTGAATGAGGCTGTATTTGGCTTTCTGAGCCGCCAAACACCCTCTTGAGCAATGGTTGCCCACCCTGTCCCTGGAGGCCCCCCAACACTACATATTTTGGTTATCTCCCTAATCAAACACATCTGATTCAACTCATTAGCTGGTTAGTAGAGACTGGACCTGAATTTGGTGTGTCAGATGGGAGATATACAAAATGTGCAGTGTTGGGGGGCCTCCAGGAACAGGGTTTGGAACCACTGCTCTAGAGGATGGTGTCTCATTAAAAAATTTAACAAACTATGTAAGATTTGCATCACGATGTTGCATGTTGGCAGAACACGCAGCGACCATAAGGGACTGAACTGAAGTTCAAAATCGGTTCCCTCTGGTGAAACATGATCGCTCAGTCAATATGGTCACTCACATATTATCGACTGTATATGTCGCCAGTTCTCTGAGGCCAGTATTGTGGTAACTGTCCAATATTAATAATGATATAATATTATCATTAGAACAGAAGGATCTTTTTGAAATAAGAACATATTTCTTACAAAATAATGGTGCTACCATGTTTTGGGGCACAACACCATAATATGCTTTTGGGCATGTTCCACGATTATAGCCTACCCTGTATCTTTGAGGGGCATGTACCATGGAAATATCAAGACTTTAAGGATATGTAATATGGCAATACTGGGTACTACCCTACTACACTAATTACCATTGTGCATGAAAATGGTATATGGAATATGGGTTCCCTCTGGATCCATCCAAGTATTTTTAAGTAATGTTTTCCACAGATCTTATATAACTTCATTATAAAAACCCATAGGAAATTTGTGAGGGAACCCATGGCGAATTATCAGTACTTTTGTCAGTACTGCCCTCCTACATTTGAACTATTTACACCCTTCATTATTCAAAACACTTACAAACATCCATATACACCTTCACATGATGGTGCAATGGTACACGGATTGTATCAGATGACAATACCATGGTACTTTTATATATACCATGTTACTGAATGACTTCCATATTTATGTACCATTGTTTTTACATGCTTCTGCAATACCATGTGCAAAACACCATAGTATTACCACAGTACATGGCCAAAAACACATGGTACATGGCCAAAAATACCATGTTTGTTAATGAGAATGATTCATTCACTTTATTATACAACAATATTATAGTAATGGACTTTTAAATTTAACGGATGAATGAATAAATGTAAACGGAGTATGAGTTTTACTACAGTAGAACTGGAAACACCTGCAATGCAGTTGAACAACTACACTTCCCATAAATCACTGTCAGAACGGGCCAATCAGAGCTTACACTAAGGGGGGGCGGTACTCCGTGCCTCTGTATCCGAGTCTTATTGGTTAAAAAGTACATCAGTCTTTTAAAACATTTACATTTATGCATTTGGCAGACGCTTTTATCCAAAGCGACTTACAGTGCACTTATTACAGGGACAATCCCCCTGGAGCAACCTGGAGTTAAGTGCCTTGCTCAAGGACACAATGGTGATGGCTGTGGGGATTGAACCAGCAACCTTCTGATTACCAGTTATGTGCTTTAGCCCACTATGCCACCACCACTCCTAAAACACATCTTTGATGCCAAGCCATCGCTAACGGTCATCTTGCAACTAGGAAGTAGTGGAAGTTGTAGAGCAAAGATGTGTAATTAACAGCCGGTACAACGTGTTAATACGCGTATGCATTTACCGTATCAGTCAATTAAATATCATATTAAAAAATCCATCGGGTATTTTGTAATCCAACTGCTGTTTGTCTCACCGTAAACGTTGTTCTGAGTATTTCAGCGTGCATTTGCGAGACTTATTCACGTGCATTTATTCACGTATATTTAATGACTCCGTCTATAATTATAGCGGTTCAGCTTCAGTTCTCTCACTCTCTTTAAGGGGCATTGGGCTTCTAGCATGAAATATCATGCATTCGGCTCAGAAAACGAAGTGCACGAGTGATAGAGCCGAAGATTTAGGTAAATGCGTGAAGGGTGGCCCGGATTCGGGTAACCGGGTGGACAGATCTGGCTGCGGAGACTCACTGATGGTGACCGAAGAGAGACAACCGAGAGCGGCTAGTCCACACTGCGTAAATGAGGATGATGACTTGGAAGCGGAGTCCCATCAGGACGGGCGTAACGTGGATGTGGACCTGGATACAAGGTGGAGGGTGTTCAGCTGGAGCCATGACTTTCTGTCCGGGTCATGGAGGACTATTTCAGAACCTGACTTTGAGATTTCAAAAGTTATGTGATTATTGTCATTTTCTATATTGCATCACAGTGCAAACAGTAGGTATTTTGCGAAGAACAATACTTATAGCATGTAACATATGATGCCATAAAATTGGTATAAAACCCAAAGCCCCTTTACACTGACACAGAAATTTACAATATAGCTTAAAAGAACTGAGCTGCATCATTAAGGAGTAAACAGGATTTCATCAGTTTGTCTCTGTATCTTGGCACACACAGGGAGTAGATTCTCTTGTTTTGGAAAGTGTAATGTTTGTCATTTTAGCTGAGAGAGAGTTGGGCCCGTGTCTCTATGGCATTTTCCCAGAGGGTCGTCTAGAGCAGTACTTGCCCATGAGTCTCGCACCCAAACCAGACAATACATGCACGTTGTGAAATCAGCCTTTAAATGTACAACAGATTGTTAACATTTTAAACACAATTAGGGCTGCAACAACTAATCAATAAAATCGATTATTATCGATAATGGAAATCATCGACAATGAATTTCATTATCGATTAGTTGGATATATGCGGTGAGCACAGAGAAGCCCCGTCAGTGACGTCACTTTACAGACCGTTGGAAAAAGTGTTGCATGATGAAACTCATTTGAAAATCAACGGAGACAAGCTGTAGCGGGAAGAACACAACCGTAGATGTTTGAATACTTTTTTCAGTACTCAAGTTTTGTTAGAGTATAGAATCATGAATTCAGTAATATAAATCAAACCAAATCCTTTCGCCCGTTATCACTTCTCTTTTATCATTAGGTACGTAGGTACGTTTTACTCATTAATACCTTCATCTAATATTCACCGACACCATTTCACTCGCTTTTGGCGCCCCCCACTGGACATTTCACAGGGAAACTGCAGCGAATTGTAATAAGGCATGCAATTTAGTTACAAAAATATTGCCATGGTCACTTAATGTTCATGAGATCAGGCTGTTTAATCAGGATGCAATCAGTAATTACTCACTATGGTGTATTCTTATAGATTGCTCTTCAGGAAATATCCTCGTGTTGGATGGCAGGGACAATTCAAGTGGCAAACTAATGCTCATAGACTTTGAATACAGCAGCTATAACTACAAGTAAATTATATGTATATTTTACGATTACATTGCACGATAAAATGAAAGTCCTGAATTTTGGTCTGCTCTGGTTGCAGAGGCTTTGACTTTGGTAATCATTTCTGTGAATGGATATATGACTACACAAATGACCAATGGCCCTTTTACAAGGCAAAGGTGGAGAGTTACCCTAACAGACAACGGCAAGTGAGTCACACACTGCACTTCATCATGCATTATATTAACACCTTCAAAAATATATTGCAAAGGTTAAAATGTGAACCAATTTACAAAGAAATGGTTACAAAACGAATCCAGAGAAGTATGATATTGAAAAGGCGTGTTTTTATTAACTTTTAGTATTTTAATACGGCACATCGAGTCAAATTGTATTCTGCATTAAGTTGCATACTTAAATTATTCATTTATTTGGAAGGAATCACTTGTGTTGGCCATTATGCACTTACAGCAACGCTGCCGCCATGTGGAGAGTTGGGAATCTGACGTGTCATGAAATGTGTCAAAGGTCCTCAAAGGTCCACAATAAATCTGACATGCTGAGGTCAGCCTAACTGATGCAATGCCATTATTAACTCGCGTGATATTTAATTGCCTGAGATTATAATCCAGTTAAAAGGTTACTGACTACACAACATCAGTCCTTTTCAAAAAACTAATAGTATGTTTTTTTTCAATATATACTGTATAATGGTGAAGATATGCTGTAATTCTGAGCCATACATCAAAATCGGAGAAAGTCTTAAAGACTGAGAGTACAGAGTACAGCATTTTATCAGACACTATTTGTCTGAGCGAGTGGATACTGTACATGAAGACCGAGCCAGAATAAAAGAGGAGATGATCATCGAGGCAAACTGGCATGTCTTATACAGCATTTACTATTCAGACTGTTGTTGACATAGCATGAAACATGTCACTGTACACTGTACTATGATGACAGGTTTTTCCTTGCTTCTCACTTCCTCTGGGGTTTATGGTCCATTATCCAAGCCAAGATCTCCAAAATCGAGTTTGGATACATGGTAAACTCTTCAGCTTCAGTCACGTTCATGTCACAGGGGTGAAAATCTATCAGGTTTTCAAAAATTACAACTGTCCCACAGTTGTGGCGTCATTTCCACCACACCAAACAATGTTGCTCCTGGTAAAGGTTTTTTTGTTTGTTTGTTTTTTTAAAGTTAGTGTACTTGTTAAACAAGTGGACAAAAGTGTCAGTGAAGAGCATGCATGAGATGAATTATGAGACAAAACAAAGAAAAATCAATGGAAATATCACTTGTCATTTTGCCAAATTATGCAAAAAGTGTGAAAGTATTATTGAATAGTGTGTATTTCGTACACATAGAATGTTAGCTGTGAAATAGCCTTAGCGAGACAAAGCAGTCAGCAATTTCATTTTTAAAAATGTTAAAAATGTCATTTCTATCAGCGTCATTTCCAGCACAGAATTCTGTTAAACACAATACAGAATTTGAGATGTGCTGGAAATGACACTGTGCTGGGAACGTTCACCATGCATGTGATGCATGTACAATACATACACTGTTGGAAATTGTTAGTAGCCAAAACAAAGGGAAGTAAAAGAGTGAGAATGTGAAGATGTTTAAACTGGACTTTACTATCTAGGCGGTGCTAAAAGTGCCAGAAGTTGAAGTAACACGCATATAAACTTTGTCATAAAATTGCAATTCATGTTGGTGAAGTCTGTCTTTATTTTAAACTTGACTTGTATCTCTGAATCCAAATAAGTACAGATCATATGCACTACTTGAATTGTGTATATATACAGTATACACTGTACAGTGCACTACAAAATGCAATAGTGCACTAGTGAGTCAGGGCTGGTGTGCATAGCTACTTCTGAAGAACTATAACATGCATGTAAACCAATGAATAATTCTGCACATAGTTGTGTGAATACCGAACAAATCACCTAATTTCTTTTTTTCTCATTCTTTTTGTGTTTCTGTATGTCTGCAGGATTATGCACAGCACAGATTTGCCTTTTACTTCAAACAGAAGGAGCTCTTTTCCTAAATTCCTCCTTGCTCTTAAAGTGCATGCTTGATGATGTCATTTTGCATCACGTTCATTACTGTTTTTTTGTTCTAAATCATTTAAGAAAGGGCCTAGTAAAAAGATTTAGACTTATAAAGTACAGAACAGTTTATTTTGGGGAGCACTATTCTTAAATAATGAAGAAAAGAAAAAGAAAAGAAAAAAACAGACATCCCGCCTTAAATTCCTGTTGTTTGTGCACCTTGCAAAAATGGGAAGATATCACAAATATAAGCAAAATAAATACAAAACAATGCCATACATACAGTACTTGTATGTCTTTGATAGAAAACTGCATACAGTTCATACACTGTTCGTACTGCTTAGTTGTAAAGAGCAAACACTCAAAGTAATTTTACGTTGTCAATTTATTTAGAATAATGTAGCAGCAATTTTGAATATTTAATATGACTGTGTTTGCTTTTTATTGAAACTATGCATCGTTATTTATTAATTTTCTGTTGTTAAAAATCAACCCATCCATCATTAGTACAGTGTAAAACACAGGGTCAAGATTATGTCTCTTGTCCTAATTTCACATGCTGTCATTTATTTGTCCTGTCATATGAAAAACAGTATAGTATCTGTTTAATACTCCTGAAAATATTAAGAAACCATGTGCTTCTATGTTTATATACTGTGAAATATGCATTGCACATCTGTTATTTAAACCGAGGAGTCCGTTTTAATTTATTAGTTTGGCACATAGTAGTTTTGGCACCTAAACTACTTCGTTAAATAGTTTACCCTTAGTTTAATGTACACCAGTGTGGTTTGATTATGTCTATTTGTTTGTTTACACAAGAGCTATAACAAATATATGATGATAGAGACATTTTAAACATTAGAGGCTAGAATTCACAAAAATTATTCTAATTCAAGAGGGGTTTTGAACTAGGTGTTCAACAAAACCTCTGCTAGAGAAAACATACATTTGTGCAATTGGACTTTTGACCCCAAATCTTATCGTTACTGAGATATACGACCCCGTGTGACAACTAGCCCCAGTCTCCCCATGTATATACCGTGTATATATATATATATATATAGTTGTGCTCAAAAGTTTGCATACACTGGCAGAAATTGTGAAATTTTGGCATTGATTTTGAAAATATGACTGATCATGCAATCACATGATTGTTATTATCACATAGTTGTTTGGCTCATTTTTAAATCATAATGATAACAGAAATCACCCAAATGGCCCTGATCAAAAGTTTACATACCCTTGAATGTTTGGCCTTGTTACGGACACACAAGGTGACACACACAGGTTTAAATGGCAATTAAAGATTAATTTCCCACACCTGTGGCTTTTTAAATTGCAATTAGTGTCTGTGTATAAATAGTCAATGAGTTTGTTAGCTCTCACGTGGATGCACTGAGCAGGCTAGATACTGAGCCATGGGGAGCAGAAAAGAACTGTCAAAAGACCTGCGTAACAAGGTAATGGAACTTTATAAAGATGGAAAAGGATATAAAAAGATATCCAAAGCCTTGAAAATGCCAGTCAGTACTGTTCAATCACTTATTAAGAAGTGGAAAATTCAGGGATCTCTTGATACCAAGCCAAGGTCAGGTAGACCAAGAAAGATTTCAGCCACAACTGCCAGAAAAATTGTTCGATATACAGGCTGCTCTGGAAAAAGACGGTGTGGTTGTTTCAGTTGTGGCTGAAATCTTTCTTGGTCTACCTGACCTTGGCAGATACGGGTCAGGAGCTTCAGGTAATGTTCACATCAACCATCAGAATGGGGAAAAAATGTGATCTCAGGGATTTTGACTGTGGCATGATTGCTGGTGTCAGACAGGCTGGTTTGAGTATTTCTGTAACTGCTGATCTCCTGGGATTTTCACACACAACAGTCTCTAGAATTTACTCCAAAAACAAAAAACATCCAGTGAGCAGCAGTTCTGCGGGTGGAAACGCCTTATTGATGAGAGAGGTCAACAGAGAATAGCCAGACTGAACTGATCTGACAGAAAGGCTACGGTAACTCAGATAACCCCTCTGTACAACTGCAGTAAGCAGAATTGCATCTCAGAATGCACAACATGTCGAACCTTGAGGCGGATGGGCTACAACAGCAGAAGACCACTTCGGGTTCCTCTTCTGTCAGCCAAGAACAGAAAGCTGAGGTTGCAGTGGGCCTACCATCTGCATGTCGCAGCAGAAATCAAGATTCGTCTGACCAGGCGATGTTTTTCCAATCGTCTACAGTCCAGTTTTGGTGAGCCTGTGCCCACTGCAGCCTCAGTTTCCTGTTTTAAGCTGACAGTAGTGGTATCTGGATGGGTCTTCTGCTGCTGTAGCCCATCTGCCTCAATGTTCGACGTGTTGTATGTTCAGAAATGCTTTTCTGCATAGCACTGTTGTAACGTGTGTTTATTTGGGTTATTTTTGCGTCCACAGAACTGCCGCTCGCTGGATGTTTTTTGTTTTTCGCACCATTATCTAGTACATACTCTAGAGACTGTTGTAGGTGATCAGCAGTTACAGAAATACTCAAACCAGTCCATCTGGCACCAACAATTATGCCACAGTCGAAATCACTGAGATCACATTCTTTACCCATTCTGATGGTTGATGTGACCATTAACTGAAACTCCTGAACTGTATCTGAATGATGTTATACATTACACTGCTGCCACACGATTGGCTGATTAAATAATAGCATGAATAAGTAGGTGTACAGGTGTACCTAATAAAGCGGTCAGTGAGTGTGTGTGTGTGTGTGTGTATATATATATATATATATATATATATATATATATATACAGTACATTTATATACAGTATATATCAATGATGATGTTTACTACATTATATTAGAATTAAACATAATAAGTTCTCATCATGTTTCCAATTGTTGAGTATTTAAAGCTATTCAGTGCAGGCTTTAGATATTGACATTACAGGATGATTTTCTGTAAAGCTACTTTGAAATTGTGTATTGTGAAAAGTGCAATACAAAAAAATAATTAACTTGAATAGAGTGGCCCAGCAAGCTTATTTTGCTTCCTGTGACAGCGCAACACTCTGAGCTGTAGATTCCCTAAAATAGCTCTACTGCGAGGGCTCTGGCACTCAGGCGCCATACTGAGCCTTGAAAACAGCCATGCATGTTCAACCAAAGAAACCAGAATCCTTGATGATAGTTTAGAGAAGTTCCAGGTTTAATGGTTCGACTCCATTCAATTTGCAGCTGAAGAGGCATACAAAACCTGTAAGTCTTTCGACAACCAGAGCCTTCAAAGTTGCATTTGCAAGCTACCAAAAGCGGAATATGGATAATCTATGGCAGGTTACAGCTGCGGTCTTAATGTTTTTTCACACCTGGCTAAAGAGATGTTTAAAACAGATTAAGAGTTATTTGTGGTTCAAAACTGGTTTAAACTTGGTTCATTTCGGTCAAGCTAATGCAGTAAAGGACAAGTGTGAAAACCTACAGTCAAACGTCAGAACAGATCGAGACTACTCTACCTACTGGCACCAGTGCAATGGAACAATGGTGATGGTGCAAACGAGCACACATACTTTCCATGTGAGTATCTACAGACAATCTTGGCCCTCGAATAGTTTGTATGCACAAACAGATGATTTATAAATTGGCACTTACTTCTAGGTGGATTTGGAGAAGCTAGCAGAGTCCAGCGAATATTTCAGAGCTCTATCCCACTCCAGTATGAGAGAGACAAGTGAGAAGTTGGTGCACCTGGAACATGTTCCATCTTCAGTCTTCCACAACCTTCTCGAATTCTGCTTCCTCCAGCGGTTCTGTGTTCCTGAGAACCTACTTGGGGAACATATACGGGTGAGCACCTATCTGCTGGCTTCCAGCTTTACAGGTCGTCTACTCACTGCCCTCTCTCAGGTCCTGACAGAAGACACCTGCCTGGGCTATCTCCAGCTGGCTGAGGAGCTCTGCAGTGCAGAGCTCCAAGAGACTGTGCTAACCTACCTGAGCAGGTATCTACTGGAGCTTCCACACCTGAGCAAAAACATGGATAAAGCCAAACTTCTCATATTAAGGTCAAAGGGCACTCCACAGTTGTGTTGTCTGAGGAAGGAGAACTTGATCTCAAGGAATGACCCAGAAACAGATGCTGCTCGAAAGCTCTTCAGGCTGGAGGAAGAAGAGGATGATGGGAAATGGATTTCTCTCACAGATCTACCTTTTGGTGCAGATAAATGGTGCTTCACCACGGCAGTGCTCTATAATTACCTCTATCTCATAGGGGGCTGCAGACACCGTGTGAAGAAGGGCTACGAGTTCAAGATGGCTTCTTTCCGCTACAACCCTTTTACCAATCAGTGGGTATCAACTGCTCCTCTGATTAAGGTATAAATGTTACAGATCACACGACTTTTTTTTCATCCTATAGGATGCAAGTCAGTTGCTTTGCTCATGATTAAACACTCAGCTACTTTTTTCCTTGCTGGAAAATCCATCTACGACCAGTTTAAGGTTTCTAGCTTGTCAAAGTTGGTAATTAAGCTGGTCAAAGCTGGTTTAGGTGGTTGACAAGCTTGATTACCTACTGAGCTTGGTAAACCATCCTGGTCAAGCTGGTTAGGCTGCTACCAAACCTGCTAATATGTTCCAAAACCTCAAGTCCTCATGGAAAGTGGTCGGAACGTGTGAGGTCGGAAGTCGTAAATATGATGTGATGTGCGTTCAAGTGATTTTAGTCAAAAAGAATGTCCCTGTTTTGCTATTTCATATTTTTCTCTCTCTCTCTCTCTCTTTCATTTACTGACAAAGACAAGAAACTTGGTCAGAGCCTCATAGTCAAGTGCTCCGACATATGTTGCAGTAGCATCACGGCCGACCCATATGCGAGTCCCAGCTCCAGATTCTTTCCTGATCTTGATCCCCCTCTTCTCCCAGTAATTTCTTGTCTCTCTCTCTACTAAACTATCTAATAAAGGTGAAAAAAATGACCCCCAAAAAACAAAAACATTTATAGCACCAATGCAACAAAATGAAGACCAAAGCTGCGCATTAAATGTGTAAATAATGCTTTATCTATCCATTTTATCTTTCTCGTGCCGCCACATGTACTGATGGAAATTGTAGTTTTGTTGTACACACCTATCGCCTCATAAACCAGCTAAATGAGGCTTATTTTTTTTATTACATTTTTTATAAGCTTTATTGCTATTCTTCATTAACAGACATTTGTTAAAACCAATTCTAATTTGCTTCCGCCATGATTCTTTAATCAACATGCCCCCAACTCAGAAAGTCATGGCTCTAAGAAAAGAATGGCTTTATTTTCCCCCTGCTAATTCCCACTGAGTTTCTCACTGGTAATTAAGACTTTGTGGTGGGGTATGTATGCGCACAAGGCTAAGGCCAGCTGTGGTTCAATTAACATGTATACTCGCTTGATGAAGCAGAGCTACAATTACATTATCTAGGTCTGTTAGTTAGACTTAATAAATGGACTGATTTGGATATTCGGACTAAAGTGTTTAATGTTGAGTGTTTCTTAATCCTGGTCCAGGAATACCCCCAAACACTGCACAATTTGAAAAACTATCTTGTTGACCACACCCAATTCTGGTCATGGAACACTCTACTAATGAGCTACAGGACCAGGTATGTTAGAAAAGGGAGACATCTGAAATGTGCCATGTTTGGGGTCTTCCATGACCAGTTTTGAAAAACACTGGCCTTGTCAGTATTAATAGGTGATTTTCATGACCCTTCACAGCACAGGCGTCATTTCAGCACAGCGGTGTGTGAAGGGAAGATCTATGCTGTAGGTGGTTGGTATCTGGATTCCCTCGTGACGCCCGACTCCAGTACAGGTGTGTACACTGCTGTGGAGAGGTATGATCCATGGACGGACACCTGGGCATTTGTTTCCTCCCTTCCTCTCACGGACTTCCAGTTCAGCCTATCTCTCTCCCATGACTCCCCCCTCACAACCAGCTTGGGACACTGCCTCTATGTTCTGGGGAACATCCAGAGAACTGGAGAGAAACTGGTGTTGCGCTATGATTCTAGACAAGGTATATATTGCCGTGATGTAGCCTAGTGGCAAAATGATGTAAGTGTGTTTATGTTCCATATTTTCTCTTTTAATCTGTCCTCTGTTCTTCCCCACAACTGTCTCTCTTTCACTCAGATTGCTGGTGTGAACTGCTTCCCACACTAACCCGCTCTAATGCTGACATTCCCTGCTTGAACTTCCTGGGAGCTGCGAAGCGTCAGTTGATTGTGATTGGTGGTAACAATTCAGAAACCATTGTAACATCTTTCTGTGTGGACTCTCAGAAGTGGAGCCATATCAGAACCATGGAGAAGACCACTTTGATTGGACAGGGCACCATTCTGCACAATGAAGTCTACATGTCTGGGACAAAGGACAACTCGATAGTTAAACTGAACCTGAATTCTCTTTCTATCTTTCCTCTTCCATCCCTTCCTGTGCCCACCTTCTACGAGAGCCTTTTCCATCTCTACTTCTGACAACCTGTTTCCTTTATCTTTTGAGTCTTTAAGTTGTTTAACCTATAGCAATGAATGCAAAAAACACAAATGTACTAGATCTTTTTTCATAAATCTGCAAAATGTAACAACTTGTTTTAAGTGTCTTGTTTTCAATGGATGCAATTAGTTTGCACAAATAATGTTAAGGTTAGGGGTTTTTCAAAAGTATTACACTTCAGCATGTAACTAGTCCCATACAATTTGTGCTGTGGACATGACTGATACCTCAAATCATGTCGCTTTTAGAAAAGAGGTGAGCTATTACTTTTCTAAGTGATCAGATTTAAATTTTTGCCTTGTGGTTGATAAAACAGATATTAAAAAAAGTCTTACAATGAAGGAGGGACCCAAGTCATATTGAGACAAAAAACATAAAAGAATTTGGGGTGGGCAACCACATAGCAACACACTAAAAATACTTCAGAATACCTTACCAACTAGTTAGCAATGCTCTAGCAACCACCATAACACCCTAGCAACCACATAGCAACACACTAAAAATCCTTTAGAGCACCTTAGCAACCACTTTGCGACACCCTAGCAACCACCCAGAACAATCTTGCAATCATATAGCAATGCATTAAAATCCTTCAGAACACCTTAGCAACACCCTAGCAACCACACAGCAACACACAAAAAGTTCTTCAGACCAGCTTGGCAACCACTTAGCAATGCCCTAGCAACCACATAGCAAAACACTAAAAATCCTTCAGACTACCTTGGCAACCACCTAGCAACGCCCTAGCAACCTCATAGCAAAACACAAAAAAATCCTTCAGAACACCTTAGCAACCACAAGCAACTCCCTGGCATTGTGGCAGCGACTTTTGCATGGACAAGCATCACAAGAAACACATAAATCTAGTTTTCTTGATTTACTTGATATTCAGGATTAAAAAGCATGTGTATAATTAGTCAGCCTCACTTTCTGTCACCTTCCAAGACAAACACAACTGAGACCTTTTACATAAGACACAAGTCACATTTCAAAGACATTATATGGAGGCACATCCTTACATGTACATAAAGTCTCTAAGCCTTTTACAACTGTCCCTGGAAAGTTCTGGCATGCAACCATGGGAAATTTCCAGCTGTTAAAATCTGGGCCTGTGTTTGATTGTACAGTGTGTACCGACTGTACAGCCACCAGTTTAACTCTGCCCTGAGCGTATCCAGTTACACACACACACACACACAGAGACAGACAGACAGACAGAGAGAAAGAGAGAGAGAGGTTATGAGTGCCACTAAACAACAGGAGCAGGTAGTTTAGAGCATAAGGGAAGACAGCAAAAGCTTACAGCAAACAAGCAACAGGCAAAAAAAGGAGGAGGAGGGGAGAAGGAGAAAGTGTGTATCGAAGAGGACATAAACAGTGACTTAGTGACAGACCTTCTCCCAGAGTGCTTGAGGAGTCAACTGAAGGGCACAAGAGTTCTTCTATGAAAAGTTGGACCTTCTCAACTATTGAGTTTCATCTGAATTACACCAACTTACCAACCTCTTGCATATCGAAGGTATTGTAAAGTCATATAACGCTTATTAAGGTCCTTTATAGGCAATAATTATGTTGAGCTTGTATCAGGGTGTGCTATTTAATGGCTTGAGAAGAATGCTTTCTCTAACCAGAAGCATGGATTTTGCAGCCTTATGAAAATATTCATCTACTTATAAAATGTAAACATTTATATTCTAGTAAAATTTAGACACTGGGCATTTTTAATTGATTACTTATTAATTTTATTTTATATAAAATATGTTCTCAATTATTAAAATATGATTATATTTAAAATAGAAATTGTATAATTTATGAAAATTATTGAATTTTTAAATATGCTTTATTTTAACATTGCATGTTTGCATAAGACTGACACAAAGAAAATTAATTTATACTGACTTATTTTGTGGTCGACAAATTATTGAGCTTTTAACACTTGTGACTGACTTGTTAAGGTTCTTCATGTTTAATTTTAAATATCAGTTCTATATATCTATTTATATATACATTTCTATAAGACATGGAAATGCTTCCGAACTCGAGGCCACACGTCAGATATCACGTGTGTTTTGACCAGTGTCACTGTGACCCATAAGAGCACAGTGACTCCGATGTGCTACTACGTTATTTCTGACGGCTCAACTTTGCCCCAGTTCTTGTGCCTGCAGTCATATGACATGGAAAAAGAAACATAAGCTTGACAGTGTGCAATAGATGGACTCTGTGACTTCAGAGTGACACATTTCCTTTATAAGTTCCTTTATATTTTCCTTTTAGATTTTTTAGCCAAGAGTAAACTGATTTTACATGACTTAAACATGTACATGTCATTTAGCAGAAGCTTGTAACCTATAAAAGACTTAGAAGATTAATTATAGGGATACTCTATCTGGAACAGCCCAGGGTTAAACAGCACTGTGTTGATGGATTTTAATAATTCTCCAGTTCATAAACCCTTAGGTTTCAAAAAGTGAACTTCACAAACAGGACACCAGTCATAAAAGACATCCGTTAGTTATAACATGGCATAATTTAACAAGTAATATATACAGTATTAGTAGAAGCAGGACCATACCCACAATGGAGGGTCCCTACTGGTCCTCTCAAATCCTGTTACATTCTTGATCATAAGCAGCCTATGTTTACAGGTTACCTGCCTAGATCTTAAACTACTAGGCTAAACCACCCCAGACGATTCTTTAACATGACTGGTCTCATTCATCAGGCTGTGCTTTGAGCCTGTATAATGGCGGAGGCTCATCAGGCGGTGGGCTTTCAGTTCACAGTCACACCTGATGGCATCGACCTGCAGCTGAGCCGTGAGGTGCTCAAACACATCTACTTGTCTGGAGTGACATCATGGACGAAACGCGCCATACGTTTTAAGGTGAGTTTATAACGTATAGCTATGAATTTGATCCTGTCTGTCTGTCCGTCTGTCTGTCTGTCTCTGTCTATCGTTTGTTTGTTCAGCAACAATGATATATCTATAGTTCATTTGAATGGTCAATCGATCTATTTATATATTGTCTATTTAATCTATCTATAGTTTCTTTCTAAACTCAGTAAAAAAAAAAGAAACGTCCCTTTTTCAGGACACTGTATTTTAAAGATAATTTTGTAAAAATCCAAATAACTTTACAGATCGTTATTGTAAAGGGTTTAAACAATGTTTTCCATGCTTGTTCAATGAACCATAAACAATTAATGAACATTCACCTGTGGAACGGTCGTTAAGACACTAACAGCTTACAGGCGGTAGGCAATTAAGGTTACAGTTATAAAAACTTAGGACACTAAAGAGACCTTTCTACTGACTCTGAAAAACACCAAAAGAAAGATGCCCAGGGTCCCTGCTCATCTGTATGAACGTGCCTTAGGCATGCTGCATGGAGGCATGAGGACTGCAGATGTGGCCAGGGCAATCAATTGCAATGAGTGAGACGTCTGTGAGACGCCTTAGACAGCGCTACAGGGAGACAGGAAGGACCACGTGTAACAACACCTGCACAGGATCGGTATATCCGAATATCACACCTGCGGGACAGGTACAGGATGGCAACAACAACTGCCCGAGTTACACCATGAACGCACAATCCATCCATCAGTGCTCAGACTGTCCGCAATAGGCTGAGAGAGGCTGGACTGAGGGCTTGTAGGCCTGTTGTAAGGCAGGTCCTTACCAGACATCACCAGCAACAACGTCGTCTATGGGCACAAACCCACCTTCGCTGGACCAGACAGGACTGGCAAAAAGTGCTCTTTACTGATGAGTCACGGTTTTGTCTCACCAAGGGTGATGGTCGGGCTCGCGTTTATCGTCGAAGGAATGAGCGTTACACCGAGCCTGTACTCTGGAGTGGGATCGATTTGGAGGTGGAGGGTCCGTCATGGTCTGGGGCGGTGTGTCACAGCATTATCGGACTGAGCTTGTTGTCATTGCAGGCAATCTCAACGCTGTGCGGAACAGGGAAGGCATCCTCCTCCCTCATGTAGTACCCTTCCTGCAGGCTTATCCTGATATGACCCTCCAGCATGATAATGCCACCAGCCATACTGCTCATTCTGTGCGTGATTTCCTGCAAGACAGGAATGTCAGTGTTCTGCCATGGCCAGCGAAGAGCCCGGATCTCAATCCCATTGAGCACGTCTGGGACCTGTTGGATCGGAGGGTGAGGGCTAGGGCCATTCCCCCCAGAAATGCCCGGGAACTTGCAAGTGCCTTGGTGGAAGAGTGGGGTAACATCTCACAGCAAGAACTGGCAAATCTGGTGCAGTCCATGAGGAGGAGATGCACTGCAGTACTTAATGCAGTTGGTGGCCACACCAGATACTGACTGTTACTTCTGATTTTGACCCCCCTATCTTTTAATAATTTGTTTGTACGATCTATCAATCAATAGTTTGTCCGTTTGTTTGTTCAATACCTGTCTATCTAGTTTGTTTGTTTGTTCAATCTATCCATAGTTCATTCGTTTGTTCGCTTTATCTTTCAAGTTCATTCTGCTTGTTCTATCTATCTATCTATCTATCTATCTATCTATGTCTGTGAAAATTTATAGCTGACACTGATACAGTGTTTAGTGTTGTGAACTGTAGTTTTTACTCATTAATTTATTGTATTTTATCCTGTCGAGTAGAACGGCGTACTCACAGGTGTGTACCCAGCCAGCCCCTCCAGCTGGTTAATCGTAGTTATCGCGATAATGAGCACGATGTACGCCAGGATCGATCCGTCCATGGGCATGATTGACAGGATCAAGACTTCTCTACCAGTGAGGTAACTCAGTTACAGATTCATAGAAACTTCTGTTTATACTGTAATATCAGGTACAACCATGATGGTTACATGGAAACACAGGTGCGTCAGTGACAGCCAGTGTCACGCATGACTGAAACATCTTAGAAACATTGAGTCCTATAGAACTTATTCACGCTAGCGCCATCTTTTCCCTTTTTTAATTGGAATGACAACGAGGCTGTGAGGGATAGACGTACAGTCTCTTTAATGGCACAGACGGTATAAAGCTGTATTTATGTCAAATCAGCAATAAAATCGGACAATATTGGTATCATAAATTGTGCTTCTTTACCCCATATTACGCTAAAAAACGCAATTTTCCCGGGCTTGAATAGCTAATGCACATGCGCGTTTTAGAGTTGATTGACAGGTGATGTCTGTATCTAAAAGGTGATTGGCTCTTTTACCTGTAAGGTGGGACTTCCTTTCTACATCCATTGACCGTTGGCTGCAATTGGGCGTTCCGATTTCTCCCATTCATTTTAATAGAAGTGGCCTGTCTCTGCTAAATAATCTCTGGTATAAATAATTAATTTTGGATAAATTGTAACATTGTTGATTTATTTTTATATTAAATATTTTGGATAATATGATAATATGAATAATTTTGTACAAAGTTAACAAAAAGTACCAAGTACCACCACGGTATTCTAACATGTTTTTAGGACTTGTGCTATGGTATTCTTTGTAATACCTTGGTGAGTCATGTAAATACCATGTTGCATGAATAAGGTCATCATTCAGTACCATGGTATATCAAAGTATCATAGTGCTACCATCGGATACCATCAATCTACTATGGTACCACCAGTAAGTTGTTGTTCAGGAATTTTTTAGTTTTAGTTAATTATTATTATGGTTATATTTATTGCATCATATTGGTCATTTTATATAAATCTAAAGCAAATTATACTGGTTATCAGTACAATGAGGACATACATTTTATCTGTCATTGATTGCATGCTTTTGCCTAATTATAATTTTCTTGTTAATTTCTCTCGTGTAGTGAGTTTATGACCCTTCAGACTCAGACGGTGTTGAGTGCAGTCCTGTTCGCCACAGGTGTGTGGTTATCCGTCATTCTTCTGCTCCGTTACATCTTGAAAGCCCTACTGTCCTATCACGCCTGGATCTTTGAGTCACACGGCAAAATGAGCTTCTCTACTAAAGTCTGGCTGGTGCGTCATACAATTAAAATACAGAGCAAACAGATAAGGGGTTAGAGGGCATTTATTTATTGTTTAATATTTATTTTTGGTATTTATGTAAGTCATTACTTATTTGTTCATTTATTTATTAACATGATTATTGTGGTGTAAGCAGGTTAACTTTATTATATGGAATGGTGAATTAAAATATTCAACCCTAAACATTATACCCTTTGTATTAATAAATGATTATGTCTTTCTCAGAGTCTAGTCAAGCTGTTGTCTGGTCGCCGGCCGTTGCTCTACAGCTTTCAAGCGTCTTTGCCTCGTCTGCCTGTACCAAGTATTGATGACACAATCAGCAGGGTAAATTGTTCTAAAAGCCTGTCAAGAATATATATCCAGAAAATATTTCAAGTCAAAACCATTTGCATTGTATCTGAAAAAAATAAATAAAAATAATAATAATTATCGTTATTGCAATAAAAAAATAGACACTTTATTCAATTGTAAAGCATTTATTTAATACAATTTTAAAGTAGTATTTTTTTATTAATTATACTGAAAAAAATCACTATGTTTGAACAGGATGATTCGTATTACTGTGTTGCAGTAATTATAATCTAATGAGAATCAACATGAAAAATAAGAAGATTTCAGACAAAAAAAAAGGATAAAAAAATGAACAGGGAGGCGAGGTTTGATTTGATTTTTAATGCAAAATATGTTTTATTATTTTATGTTTTTTTATTTGTTATTTATATATATATATATATATATATATATATATATATATATATATATATATATATAAATTAATAAAAAACAATTTTTTATTTTATTTTATTTTTTAGGTGAAAAATTACATGAATATTTCATTCATAAGTTTTACAAGATATTCTGTTTATGACTATTCATTGCATTCTGCTTTGGCCATTTTCCTTTATATAATTTCTGTGTGATAAGCCCTGCTTTCTCTCTGGCTCACTGTTTTAGTATCTAGAATCAGTTCGCCCTCTTCTGGATGATGAACAGTATAAACAGATGGAGACTGTTGCTAATGACTTCAAAAAGGACCCCGCGCCCAAATTCCAAAAATATCTTGTACTCAAGTCTTGGTGGGCCACGAATTATGTAAGTAAACAAAGCCAAAGTTTTTTCTAGATCTATTTTAAAAATACTGGAAAATAACAGGTATGGTATTGTGTGTTGACAGGTGAGCGACTGGTGGGAGGAGTATATCTACCTGAGAGGACGAGATCCCATCATGGTCAACAGCAATTTCTACACTATGGTGAGCAGAGAGCTTCAAAGAGCGGTTTGAACTTGAAGGTCTCTGCGATAAGATGTTTTCCTATTAAAACAAGAAGTTGGGGTGGGACATATTGAAGGGCTCCTCCATTTTTTAAACAGCCAAAAAAGCCTTTAAAACTAACAACACAGCTGTGAACCTTGATTTGCTACTTGCTGTAGAGTACAACAGTGCCCACACACTTTTTCAGCCGTCTTGGTTCAGGAAGTGTTTTCCCCATTCATTTTCTCCATAAATCCTTCATAAAAGAGTTGTAAGCCATGAACCGAACCCACCAGCTCCGGGGTAAATCACAACATTTAAAACTTTGATTTGAAACAAAAATTATTTGAAAATCAGACAAAAAGATAAAGGTATAAGACTGTGCACTAAACATCTTTAATGAGTGAAAGAACTACAATCCCTTGAAGCACTTTGAATGGCGTAATTGAAATAAAAATGATGGAAAAACATAAAACTACTGATTTAAAGTATAGAATCAATTTATTTAAAGTACACGTAAGTAGTTTGAGAGTGTACGGAGAGCGACTTGATTGCATCATTCACAGTGCGTCATCGAAGTGGGCGGTCGCTGCAGAGCTCTTTTGGTGTGCTCTGTATTTGCCACGATTCTCTGATTGGTGGATCTTTTTCTGTTGGATCATGGGTAGTGTAGTTCTTCATCAGAAATTCCCCTGTTAAACACAATCTTTTACAAATTAATTTGAAATAACACAGATTGATAGTTTTAACAGAAGCATATACCATTGATTAACAACCTCTGAGCTCATGTTAAGTCTATCTTTAAAGCATTACAAGTTATTGTTATTAATCAATTCACCTATGGAGAAAATGAATGGGATTTTTATTTCCGGAACCAGACTGCAGCGCTCTCTTTCTAATCAGTGGTTTTTTATCAGGAGGGGAAAGACCTCACATTGTGTATGCATATATCTGCTAAAAGTTTTATTACTACATAGCATAAAGTCATGGACTAAATCGACCAATTTTGATTTCATGGGGTCTTTAAAAATGTTCTGGACTAATAAACCCCTCGGTTATAAACGACAGATGAACAAAGAGCAAAAAGCAACTCAAACAAGAAGGGTCTGTCAGCGTCCAGACTATTACAAGACACGCCCACTACAAGTAACGTCCCTTTCAAATATCCAGCGATCTGCTTAAGTTTTGCAACACTTGTGATGTCACATTCATACACTGTTTGTTGTGTTTATCTGGAGTCCCGTAGCAACTACGCCTATCCCTACACCTAACCCTAACCATAAAGATTAAAAAATGAAAAGTTTTTAAAATTATTAAAGCTACACTATGTAACCTTTTTTTTTTTTTTTTTTTTTTAAAAATAACAAAATGTTAATAATGAGAGAGTGCAACAAAAGTCCATCTTCCAATCCATGTCTTTACCCAAATACAATTTGATAAACCTATAATAATGATTGATATTTTAGAGCTGTCGGGACGGATTTCGCGGGAAATTGCATGCATACGTCATTCGCCTGTGCGTGTCACATCATATCCGTACACAGAGAAAATAAGCTCCGGCTGCTGTAGCGCGTGTGTGGGAGTAGCGTGAAGCTGAAAGTTTGTTGTCACAACGAATGAGAAAAATTGACCATGGATCATTCAAAACGGCAAACCTCCGGGGAATCACCGGTTGTAAAAGCAAAGAAACCCCGAACAGAGCAGAGTCTACAAGCAAAAAGGGAAAGCGTCAGAGTCCGTAATAAAACCCGAATCAACATCAGCTTGGCTTTTCAGATGTGGCGACAACTCCGAGATCTGAAAGGATTTAAAAGTGACCCAGAGATGGCTTTTTTTCTTACTCAGCAGGTAATATATTTTATTGATATGGTTTATTTATAGTTATGATAGTGTATGTTATGTATAGTTCACGTCCATGTGTGTGTAGTGAAATACAATAATTATACTGTATTCGGTGCAGAACTTTTCACTTGCTAGTGTGATGCTCCTGTTCTACCCACTCCATACGGGACTCGAACTGGCCTCTCCGGCATGGGAGGCGGGTGCGCTAACCAGGAGGCTAAAGGCTACAGCCTCTAGCGTCAGTCGCTAGTGTACCTCTTGAGGTCAGGAGAGTGAGGTTTATACACATTGCACAGCTATCTATCAGCTGGCTCCGTTACACTAGCACACATATGTATTTTCTTTATAACGGCAATAATTTATATAAATAAATCCTTTAGTCCTAGGCTTGCCAAAAACATGTGAGTCTTGAAATGATGTTGACCACTGGTTGGTAACAATGACAGTCTATAAATTAGTTACTACTGTGGTGGTCTATTTGGCCAGAATATCCTGCAGTTATAAAAACTTTACAACGTTTGACCTTATCAGACTAGCAATCGTTATGTCTAATGTTAACGAACGTTGCCTAACTTTTGTAACATCATTTATTTCAAAACATCAATGCTTCCAATAAGTCAAAACAACAGCATAAGATATGGCACTTACCTGCTCAGATGACATGTTTTCGGATATCCGTCTTGTCCTTTCTTTCGTTATTTATTTGTCCATTCACTCTGATAAGATGTCCTGTATCCATGTGTACACCGATGCTTTGAACCACATTCATCCGCGCAGAGGAGCAGAGCCGAAGCACAACTTACGTCACTACCATAACAATGTTCTTCCGCAAGACACATGCAGTTTTATTTTTTAACTGCTAGAGGGCCAAAACTTAAAATAGTGTAGCTTTAAATACACTGGAACTTAAATGTTCTATTGAATACAATTATACCAACGTATCGCTAGGTGTCGATAGTGAGGAGAAATGTCATGAAAGCGAGAAGAAGCTAACGGTATGCTAAGCTAATGGGCTAACCGGTTAGAGCTAACTGGGGAAAAAAAGAACAGAGATATGTTTAATTTGACCATTTATATCTTTGTTTTAATAATATGATATATATATAACATATAATTTGAAAAAGTTATTCTTTGTTATATTTACGCAGTTAAGATGAATCATATAGTGATTACATACAATTTTAATAGTTCTTTTAGCTAATAGGATCGCTTTATGATCCAAGAGAATTACTTGGAGTGGGCGTGTGGTGTTCCTTGTTGTTTTATGGGATGAAGACAGAACTGTGCTCAAACAGAGACTTCAACAGATCAAGTTTCACTTGTGAACACAACCCCAATGGCTCTACAAAAAATCTTAACTAGCCGCAAACTTAACTCCTTATTTTCACATGCAAGTGAGCTTGTGATTTGCTGCAAATGTTTGCCAGAAGTTTGGAGCTCTTTGCCGGTAGCAAACCTTTGGCAACAATGGTCAATTTGCGGCAAGTTTTCCGCAAAGCTCATTTGCATGTGAAAATTATCTGTGGCGAATTTGTGGCAAGTTTGCGACAAATTTGCAGTGAACTGTCAATTTTTGTAAGGGCGGTGCCTAGCTGTGTGAACATACAAAGTAGAGCTCCTTAGATTTGTTTGGGTTTTGTTTTGTTATTTTTTAAAAGCTTTATTTTAGAATGCAGTCCATATCTGTAATCCTTTTTCTGTCTATCAGGATTTTCTCTATGTGATCCCTACACACAGACAAGCTGCACGCGCAGGAAATGTAGTTCATGCCATGCTGAAGTATCGCCGTAAACTGGAGAGAGGAGAGCTTACCCCGGTACAGATACACAATCACAAAGAAACACTCAGAGTCTCTGAAATCTCACTTTCTGCCATCCGTAACCTTAATAACTACATAATGAAAATAGTTTTTCTTTTGCTTGCTCATCATCCTTTGTTTTTCTCTTCTCAGCTTAGGGCTCTTGGCATTGTGCCCATGTGCTCTTTTCAGTATGAGAGAATGTTCAACACAACCCGTATCCCTGGCATTGAGACCGGTAATGACTCCCATAATACTAGATTATACAGTACATGTGTTTTATTGGGGCTTTTTACAACATTGTCATGGCTAAATTCAGATTTAAGGAAATGGGTCACCCAAAAAGAAAATTCTGTCTTCATTTACTCACCCTCATGTTCTTTCAAACCTGTACAACTGTCTGTCTTTCGTGGAAACATCTCCTTTTGTGTTCCATGGAAAAAAGTAATATGGGTTTGGAATAGCATAAGGGTAAATGCACAGAACTTGCTCTTTTTGGTCAAACTATTCCTGTTAAACCTTGCAATGATGAGACCACTTTGTTTATGCTCAGATTTTGTACAGCACCTGAAAGACAGGAAGCACCTGGTGGTATATCATCGAGGTCGTTTCTTTAAGGTGTGGCTCTACTATGGGGGTCGCCACCTTTGGCCTTCAGAGCTGGAAATGCAATTTCAACGCATCCTTGATGACAAGTCTGAACCTCAGCCTGGAGAGCTCAAACTCGCCGCACTTACAGCTGGGAACAGGTGAGGATGGCATTGCCAAACAGTCTTGTGACTATTTAGTACACAAATATACATCTTGCCATTTAAACCATTTATAAATCAGCTTTATAAATTGGACAGGGTAGAAGTCAGATACACACTTACACAATCATCCGCTTTACCTTTCTTCCAGGGTTCCCTGGGCCAGGGCTCGTGTAAAGTACTTTAGTGAGAGTGTCAACAGGGCGTCTCTGGAGGCCATTGAGACGGCAGCGTTCTTCCTGACCATGGACGATGAGGCACATGGATACGATCCAGAGAACATCCGCTCCCTAGACCTCTACGCTAAATCTCTGCTGCATGGAAAGTGCTATGACAGGTAACAAGATTTTTATGTCTCAATGTCGGAGGTTGTTCTTCATGGTGACCGTGATTTTTGCCAAGTACGATGCGTTTCTGATCACATACTTATGACTTTTTATCTCATAATTATGACTTTTAATCCCATAATTATGATTTAGTACCTCATAATTTGACTTTTTATCTTATACTTATGACTTTTTATCTCATAATATTGACTTTCTATCTTATTTATGGCTTACTATCTCATACTTATGACTTTTTATCTCAAAATTGTGACTTTCTATCTCAATTATGGCTTACTATCTCATACTTATGACTTTTTATCTCAAAATTGTGACTTTCTATCTCAATAATGGCTTACTATCTCATACTTATGACTTTTTATCTCAAAATTGTGACTTTCTATCTCAATTATGGCTTACTATCTCATACTTATGACTTTTTATCTCAAAATTGTGACTTTCTATCTCAATAATGGCTTACTATCTCATATTTATGACTTTTATCTCAAAATTCTGACTTTCTTTCTCAATTATGGCTTACTATCTCATATTTATGACTCTTTATCTCATACTTATGACTTTTTATCTCATAATTTTGACTTTCTATCTCAGTTATGGCTTACTATCTCAAAATTATGTCTATCTCATCCTTATGACATTTTATCTCATAATTTTTATTTTTAATCCCATAATTATGATTTAGTACCTCATAATTATGACTTTCTATGTCAATTATGACTTTATCTCATAATTATGAATAACTATCTCATAATTTTTACTTTGTCTCGATTATGCTTTCTATCTCAAAATATGATCTCATCCTTATGACATTTTATCTCATAATTGTGACTATCTAAAACATTTGACTTTTCATCTTATAATTATTACTTTTTATCTCAAAATCATTACTTTTATCTCATAATTATGATTTACTATCTCATAAATTTTACTTGATCTCAATTATGATTTAGCACCTCATAATCTGACTTTAAATCTCAATCACTTTATCTCGTAATTATGACGTTTTATGTCAAAGTTATGACTTTGAATCTAATAACTGTGACTTTTATCTTATAAATATGACTTAGTATCTCTCTTACCAAAGCACTATTTTAAAATTTGGCAGAAATGTGCTTCAACCCTTAAATCTGATTGGAAATGTTGTTCCAGGACCAACAAGGATGCTGATCCAGGAATATATCCTATCTGACAAAATCACAGTCACCAACCAGTTGGCTGTATGATAAGTTTAACATTTGCTGTAGTGCAACTTGAAGAAGTAGTAATTGTTGTTTCACAGTAAAAGACATGGGAAGGTGAATGTATATACATCTGTTTACAAACCACAACACACACACATACACAAACTCAACCAGCTTCTCTCTTCCCCTTTAGGTGGTTTGATAAGTCTTTCAATTTGATTGTTTACAAGAACGGTAAAATGGGCGTCAACACTGAGCATTCATGGGCTGACGCCCCTATTATTGGACAAATGTGGGAGGTAAACAAAAATACTAATCATTTTAAATGCAAAAGTTGTTTTCAAGTGGAAATGTTTGCCAGAAGTTGATAACAAAGATTTCCATTTCCTGTTAAGTACATACTGGCTACAGATTGTTTCCACCTGGGATACACAGAGGAAGGACATTGCAAAGGAGACGTCAACAAAGGTCTGGCTCCCCCTTCCAGACTGCAATGGGACATTCCAAAATCGGTATGACTTGTACCTTGCATCTCAGGCTGGTTTAAGGACACTACATTGTATTTTAAAGATTGGGGAGAGGGATTAATCCAATGGAAAATGATTTATTGTATATTCTGATAGCTGTGATGTCATTTATTGCGTGTACCACGAAAACTGATTATAGTCTCTTATCTTACTTTTAGTGCCAGGAGATTATTGAAGGTTCATACATGGTTGCGAAGGAGATCGCAAACGACGTGGATTTTCACGGCTGTTTGTTTACTGAGTTTGGAAAGGGTCTGATAAAGAAATGCAGAACAAGTCCAGATGCTTTTATCCAGCTGGCACTGCAACTGGCTCATTATAGGGTATGTTACATACACACACACATACACGAAGAGCCCATTTTGCCCCTTTAAAGACTCTTTCCAGCTTTCGGGAGCAGCCTATATGTTTCTATGTATTGTAAACCAACTGTTTAATGAAGTTCATGCTTTTTTTTTTACATCGGTATGTCTTCACTGTAGGACAAAGGTGAGTTCTGTCTGACTTACGAATCATCGATGACACGCATGTTCCGTGAGGGCCGGACAGAAACCGTGCGATCCTGTACCTGTGAGTCTACGGCATTTGTAAGAGCAATGGAGGATAAGAAAAGCACGGTGAGAGCAATATGTTATATTATATATTATTTACATGACCAGCCATTTAGGGGTGTTTCTTCAACTTTGGAGACTTTTAGATCTGTGGACTTCTAGAAAGTCTTGTTAAAACATTTTTCACATTCTCAATATATATTTAGTGCGTCTGCTAACAATGTCCATGTACATGCATCACAGGAGATTTATGTCATTTTTGTCATTTTTTCTAAAAGTCATGAAACTTGAAACCACCACAGTGTCATTTCCAGTAATCAAATTCTGTATTGTGTTTAATTGAATTTTGTGCTGGAAATGACGCTGATGGAAATGACTTTTTTAACGTTTTAAAATAAAATGGCCAAATTTGGTCTTGCTAAGGCTAATTTCATAGATAACATTTTATGTATCCTAATTACACACAAGCAAACAATATTTTCAAACTTTCTGCATAATTTACAGCTTGAAATATTCTGCTTACAAGTCTGGAACAGTTGACATTTCAAAAAAAAAAAAAACAGAAATAATTTTCACGCAATAAATATCTAAATAGTTTATGTTATGTGTGGGTTATGTGTTTTATTTTTAGATTATCATAGTTCTATACATGGAATAATTTTTCATTTTGATGAAAATCAACCACCTTGATATGAAATGGCACGAAGTTGAAGAAACACCCATATATAGCCAGATAACCACTGTAGGTCGGTAACCCCCAAGCTGACCCTTCACTAAGCCCCGTCTTAAAAGCGCTTCTGACCTGTCCTGTCTTAGCATCTGTTGCCCTGCCACCATTAGTAATGTGTGTTTGAGTTTTAAGTGGGATATATCTATATATGTGTAGAAAAAGTTTGCATACCCTGGCAGAAATTGTGAAAAGTTTGGCATTGATTTTGAAAATATGACTGATCATGCATGTCTTTTATTTAAGGATAGTGATCATATGAATCCATTTATTATCACATAGTTGTTTGGATCCTTTTTAAATCATAATGGTAACAGAAATCACCCAAATGGCCCTGATCAAAAGTTTACACACCCTTGAATGTTTGGCCTTGTTATGGACACACAAGGTGACACACACAGGTTTAAATGGCAATTAAAGGTTAATTTCCCACACCTGTGGCTTTTAAAATTGCGATTAGTGTCTGTGTATAAATAGTCAATGAGTTTGTTAGCTCTCACGTGGATGCACTGAGCAGGCTAGATACTGAGCCATGGGGAGCAGAAAAGAACTGCCAAAAGACCTGCGTAACAAGGTAATGGAACTTTATAAAGATGGAAAAGGATATAAAAAGATATCCAAAGCCTTGAAAATGCCAGTCAGTACTGTTCAATCACTTATTAAGAAGTGGAAAATTTGGGGATCTCTTGATACCAAGCCAAGGTCAGGTAGACCAAGAAAGATTTCAGCCACAACTGCCAGAAGAATTGTTCGGGATACAAAGAAAACCCCACAGGTAACCTCAGGAGAAATACAGGCTGCTCTGGAAAAAGACGGTGTGGTTGTTTCAAGGAGCACTGATCAGTTTTTTTGCATGATGAGTCATATTTTCAAAATCAATGACAAAATTTCACAATTTCTGCCAGGGTGTGTAAACTTTTGAGCACAACTGTATATAGATATATTCTGTATATAAATTACGAGGTGCACCTTTAAATAAGCATTTAAGTAATGTTTTAAGGTCTGATTTGGTGAATGATAATGAGTTTTGTGGCCTTTTTCATGTTTCTCAGAATGAGCAGAGGCTTGCACTCTTCCGGAAAGCCGCTGAAAAGCACCAGAACATGTACCGCCTGGCCATGATGGGAGCCGGTATCGACCGCCATCTCTTCTGCCTGTACATTGTGTCTAAAGTGATGGACATAGACTCACCATTCCTCAAACAGGTGCGAGAAAGTGTGAATTATGACTATAAATTGGACAAACTAAACTTATATTTGCGTTGTGCCAAATCTCATGGTCAACCTCGTTCAATAGGTTTTGTCTGAGCCCTGGCGTCTCTCCACCAGTCAAACCCCTCAACAGCAGCTCAATCTCATTGATATTCAGAAGTTTCCTAAATATGTGGGAGCAGGAGGTGGTTTTGGGCCTGTGAGTCGTACATACGCCCCCTTCAGTACACTGTATGTCATTACAATAGTTTCTATGTTGACTTTGAAATTTATTTGCAGGTTGCCGATGATGGTTATGGTGTTTCATACATCATTGTCGGAGAGAATCTCATCACATTCCACATTTCCAGCAAGTTCTCCAGTCCAGAGACAGTAAGAAAATCACAAACTTTGCACAGAGGCTGTTTAATAACAAAACCAAGATAACATTTACAGCTACTCATGATTCGACAGCTACAGATGGGAAGAGGGGAGAGGAGAACATGAGTGGGGGGGGGGCGGTCAGTCTTTGAGAATGAAGTCAGAACAGCAGGAAAGCAGAACAGGCATTTTCACAACAAAAATGAAAAAAGCCTGATCTCATGAACATTGCGTGACTAACGCAACATGTTTGCAAAATGAAATTATGTGCTTCATTACACGTTTTTCTGCAGTTTCCCAGGGAAATGTCCAGCGGGGGGCGACAAAAGCGAGTGAAATGGTGTCGTGATCAGACAAAAACAATTTTCTCCCCAATTTGGAATGCCCAATTCCCAATGCACTCCTAAGTCCTTGTGGTGGCGTAGTGACTCGCCTCAATCTGGGTGGCGGAGGACGAATCTCAGTTGCCTCCGCATCTGAGACCGTCAATCCGCGTATCTTATCACGTGGCTTGTTGAGCGCGTTACCGCGGAGACATAGCACGTGTGGAGGCTTCACGCTATTCTCCGTGGCATCCACACACAACTCACCACGCGCCCCACCAAGAGTGAGAACCACATTATAGCGACCACGAGGAGGTTACCCCATGTGACTCTACCCTTTCTAGCAACCGGGCCAATTTGGTTGCTTAGGAAGCCTGACTGGAGTCACTCAGCACGCCCTGGATTCGAACTCGCGACTCCAGGGGTGGTAGTCAGCGTCAATACTCGCTGAGCTACCCAGGCCCCCAATCAGACAAGATTTTTAAGGTTTTATTATTTGTATTAGATGGAGGTTTGAATGAGTAAAACGTACCTCCCTAATCTAAAACTTTAACCTAAACCTAACTGATAGTGACAGAAAACAGACATCCTTACCATTAACCAACAACTAAACCTAACCGATAGTGTTGAAAAAATGCAAATCGAAAAGCGCATTTTCTGAAGCAACCCTGTCATTTTGTGTCGCTTCTATGACTTTTTTGTCTTACGTGTCAGCTTTTGGGTTTGGCTGGACTTGAACTGCAGACCTCCAAGTTTAAAGTTCAACACACTATCAGGTGAGATACTGCGGAAGCTAATCATGTTGAGATAAGTGTGTCAACGTAGGTGAATCTGTAATACAGTTGTTAAGATGTGTCGTTTTTCAAATGATGCATTAGAGTTAAAGTGTTTTGATATCATAGCATAGCAGTGTGAGCAAAAAATAAGCGTTTATAAAGTCATAATCAGCCGTTGTAGTCGTGATTTGTGTGAAAGTGAATAACGCACACAGTTGTTGTAGCGCCGTTAAGTGTTCATTTCACCAGAAAACTGCAACGAAACGTAAAAGTCAGTTTGCATAAATTTTGTTATAGTAACGTTCATATGATGAGACTAGGTTGAAAATGAAAATAAAAACAGGATTGTTTAAGGACATCAAAATAATAAAACTACTCACCTGCTCATAGTGTTTACAGTATGATTATTAGATCTAATACTTTTTAAAGCAACTAAAGTTATCCAGCCAAGAGCAATGGGTGGTTTTCTCTTTCTCTTGTCAATCTTGTAATATTAACAATATAATAGACCACAGCAGGTCATTAGAACAGCCTGGATTTACACTAGAACACCTATAAGGTATATTATAATGCACAGATCCGATGTTTTGACACATATGTCATTAATCAATACATTATACCATGAAATCATTGTTTTTATTTTAATAAAAACCTTCAACATGAACATAAAACAATATAACACATGTAAATTACCTGAGTGAAAAAAGTCAATTTTAAAGGTATAGAATAAATGTTTACGTTTGGAGGGAAACTCACCATGTGCACACGAGCCTCTTCTTCATCTGAACTTTGAGCTTGGAAATACCTTTCCACAACTTTTTGTATTTTCAAAATAATGATGATAACACCAATGACATGAAATGGAGGGACAAACATTACTTTTTAATAATTATATTTATTATCAACTACTTGTTTTTATTTTTACAAATGTTTTAGACCTTGAACTAATGCTTAACCTGGGGGGGGTTGGGTTATAGTACTAAAATAACTGCAAATGTCATTCAAGTGGTATAGTAGTTGATGGGCTTTTTAATAATAATAATAAAAAGTGCAAAACAAGATGCAGTCAAACCATTTTGAATTAACAAACAAAACATTGGGTTGTAGAATGGTGCCATATAAGTGGGGTCTTTACTCACCCGCCTCATGATGTTCCAAACCCATATGACTTTTTCTTTTTGCCATTGAATGGAGAAGGATTGATTCACTGGAGAAAAAAAGATGCAAAGTGAATGATGACTTAGGCTAACATTCTGCCTGATATCTTGTTTTTATTTATTTATTTTCTCCCCAATTTGGAATGCCCAATTCCCAATGCGCTCTAAGTCCTCGTGGTGGCGTAGTGACTCGCCTCAATCTGGGTGGCGGAGGACGAATCTCAGTTTCTCCGCATCTGAGACCGTCAATCCGCGCATCTTATCACGTGGCTTGTTGAGCGCGTTACCGCGGAGACGTAGCGCGTGTGGAGGCTTCACGCTATTGTCCGCGGCATCCATGCACAACTCACCACACGCCCCACCGAGAGCGAGAACCACATTATAGCGACCACGAGGAGGTTACCCCATGTGACTCTACCCTCCCTAGCAACCAGGTCAATTTGGTTGCTTAGGAGACCTGACTGGAGTCACTCAGCACACCCTGGATTCGAACTCTCGACTCCAGGGGTGATAGTCAGCATCTTTACTCGCTGAGCTACCCAGGCCCCTGATATCTCCTTTTTGTGTCCCAAGGAAAAAAGTCACTCAGATCACAGCATGAGGGTGAGTAAATGGTGGGTGAACTATCCCTTTAAAGGTGCACTCAGTAATTTTTGTTTTTATGTGTCTTGGACTTGCACTGGCACCTAGTGTCATCATTCAAGCGCAATAGTTTTCAGTAACCAATGCCATTGTAAACATTCACTATTCATTCAGCCATGATTAATTAGTGTCCAATAACAGGGCAATTACTCAGATTAAGCAAGTAGTATTAAGCTGGTCATGTGATCATAATATGGCTGCCCCCATGAGGGGACCCTCTCCATGTAGAATAAAACAGCTTTTAAAAGGTTACTGTTACGACTACAGTCTTCATCTCATGTGAATGGTCATGATTTTATACATGAGTTTCAAAATTACAATTCATTTATTTGGTAGCAAAACTTTTTAAATGTGGAAAAAATGACAGAGCAGGTAATAATAATAAAAGTTATCCATCTGAACAGCACAAGCAGTTAGCATACCGTCTTTAAGTCCGTTGTTAAGCTAAAGAAAAATCATTCTGTACTCATCCGTTTTTCTCTCTGTGTTCACAGGACTCGTATCGCTTTGGGCAGAACATCAAGCAGGCCATGCTGGACATAAGAGCTCTATTCAACCAGAAAGAGAAGAAAATGTGACTTCAAAATAAAAAAATAACCAAAAACAAAACGAAACAGGAAGCCTCGACTCCATTGACCAATGGAAAGCACTGGTTGTATAACAGTTGTAATCCGACTTTATGCACCATGAGGCTGGTATGAAGTAAATATGACATAATACATATGTTATTTAGTAGGCAAACACTATTTATTTATTGTAAAAAAAAAACAGCCTTGATGAAACTGGCATCTGTGCACTTAGACATTGTAGAGGAAAAGTCATTGCACTGATGTTGCTGACAAAAATGCACACAACATGAAAACAGTTGAATTTGTAATGTTTCGATTGTAAATACTGAGTTTTTGGCATGTCTTTTTTTTTCTGGGGTCTTTGTCAAATGACTGTAAATACCTAATTAGTGCATATTGTTTTTAAAATGCTGAATTCTGTATTTAATTAAAAGGGAACTCTTCAAGATTAACGTTTGATGTATCGGAGCATCCATCACTCACAGTAAGACACACAATTTGAAGAAATTAAAAAAGATTTTTGATTTATTGGAGGGGCTTCTAGGCATATATATAATGATTAAGAAATATGTGAGAGCGAGAAGTATGATTTTGTACAGAATATAAAAAACAGCCCTAACACAGAACAGAACTTATAATGTCCATGTAAAACAGAGAGTATCATACGATATGAACTGCATCTCCATTGTTTAGCACATTCTCTATGAAGCATTCTCAACAATGCCATCAAAAACGGGTGTTTATTTCGAGAGGTATTTCCTTGGATTCCTTCAGTACAACAATGTTTCCGCCAAACATTGAAGGAGGGTTATTTATTTTATCCGATGCATGAGGGAAATACTAACGTAAAAAAAAAAAAAAAAAGAGCAAACCTGTATATATTCCAGACAGATTCTCCCACATCACTGCAGCTTCAACTATTTTTAAAGGCATGGATTACAATTTTAACTACTGCATACTAACTGGCACAGCTAAAACACATCATGTCTAAATGTATGAAACAGCAGATTAGTGTATCTGTGGGACAAGGAGGAGCAGAAACAATTTGGAAGTTATCAACAGTATCAGATAAGAATGATTCTTTCTACATGGAAGCTGCCTTACAATCAATCAGGTGCATGTTTGGTCAATGTAACAAAAAACTTTAGAAACAAAAGGCAATCGATTTTTCTTTATGTTCTTATCACTTCTGCTTTAAAACAGTGTCCAGGTAAAGTCTGCCCCAAGGCCAGGGTGGGCAGATGTTGTATATATATATATCACTGCATTGATATATTCTCAGGTGTGGCTAGAGCACGCTAGCTGTTCAGGGCTGTTGTAGGGGGTCATAGGGTCAGGTTTAAGATGTGGTTCCTGGGGTGGTGTTGACATTCTGTGTGGCGACCTGCGGTGCGACTTCGATGATGCGGGGTTTGTCGATGATCCGTGCCGTGCGGTTTCCTTTCTCTACGATGCCGATGATCCATGCCTGGTGGCCTTCGCCGTATTTGGGAGATTTGATTTCGGCGCAAAAGCGGGCTGCTTGTTCCCGTGGAAGACAGATCAACAAACCTCCTATCCAGTGATGGAGAAAAAGAATGGGGTGTTAAATAAGAGAGACGTGTGTGTTTGTATCTATCTATCTATCTATCTATATCTATATCTATATATATATATATATATATATATATTATAGACTGCATTTATTCATAAATAATGTGTATGTTTTCAATCGTATGATGAATAGAATGTAAAAAAAAATCTTGGTAACACTTTCTATGAAGCATGTATTTACAATGCATTATAAGGTGTTCTTAACACATTATAATGCATGCATAATGCCTTTTTATAAACCTTATAATATGTTGTATTATAAGTAACAACAGTTATAATATGATATAATACTTACCTATTTGTTGTTATAATTTTTAAGATTACTATGCATTATAACACATGATGAAACCTGTATTTATATTGTGTTATAAGGGCATTCTTAATGCATTATAATGTATGCATAATGCCTTATAATAAATAGCCTTTAGTAAAGTTGTTACTTTAGGCCAATGTTCATTTTAATGTTAGCAAGTTTAAGCTGATAACTCTTTTACATCTGAAATAATGTAAAAGATCACTTATAAGTTTTAGGAAGATATTGTGCAGGCTTTGATCTTAAATAAACAATGAATGTAAAAATATGAAACATATAATACATTATAACTATGAGACTATGGAAGTGGGGGCACGGCCGAGCGCTGGTTTGCGAATGGAGAGCGAGGCCGGGAGAAATGAATGGTAAGGACTCGCACCGGTGTATAATTTCCCTAACAGCTTTTCTGCGTTACAGTGGTGCCGAAACCCGGGATCTGTGAGGAAGATATGCCGTCATGGAGTCCTCGCCCTTTGCCAGCATCCACCAGAACCAACAACAGACTCTGCTTGAGCTGCGCCAGGAGCAGGAGCTGCACTTCCATACCCTCCTGCAAGGTCAGGCGGACGATCGACAGGTGCTGCGGAGCTTGATACCCCAGGCGGTTTCTACTGTCGCTACCCGGACCGCCGCCCCCACCATGTCCCACTTGACACTCACAAAGACGGGACCGGAAGATGACCCAGAGGCGTTCGTAGAGTTGTTCGAGCGGGCGGCGGAAGCCTCGGGATGGCCACAGACCCAGTGGGAGGTCCGGCTGTTGCAGGGTAAAGGTGAGGTGTATGCATGGGGATGTGCAAGATTACCCTTTAGTGTCCATCTTTATCCAATTCAAAGGGCAAAATCATAAGAGAGGCAGCGGTTAGTCCCCGCCTCACCCATACTCTAATTTTGGGTATGGATTGGCCAGCATTTACAACTTTATTGAGGGGAATTTGTATGGATGGATTGTGGTGTGCAATTCACTGGCTGGGGAGGCGGTACCAGGGCCACGGCTTCCCCCGCCCTTAGAGGATTCCCTGCATGGGATTTCCCTCTGGAGCAAACGTGAAACGAGACCCTTAGGCACGCCTTTGATCAAGTCTAAGTGATTGATGATCAAGTCTAAGTGATTGATGGTCAATGCCTCCAGCCAGACACTGCACTCTCATACCCGTATTTTTCGATTATTAAGGATCGGTTGTATCGAGTGAGGACACTCAGACAAAGGAGGATACAACCCAATTGTTAGTACCGAAGAGCTGTCGGGAAATGTTATTCCAGACGGCTCATTATAATCCGATTGCAAATCACTTAGGGCAGGAAAAAACACTTAACCGTCTGATGGCCCCTTTCTATTGGGTGGGCATTCGCGGGGATGTTCGCAGGTGGTGTGCGGCATGCCGTGAATGTCAGCTGGTGAATCCCGCGGCCACCCCAAAAGCACCATTTGTTACAGGATCGAGGTCCCCTTCGAAAGAATTGGCATGGACCTCGTCTGACCTTTAGAGCGGACGGCACGCGGGCATCGCTTTGTGTTGGTTCTGGTGGTTCTCTACGCAACGCGATATCCGGAAGCAGTGCCTCTGCGCAACATCTCAGCATGAAGTGTTGCGGAGGCACTCTTCAGGATAATCTCCCGAGTGGGGATTCTGAAAGAAATCCTCACTGATCAGGGTACCATGTTTATGTCACTTACACAACGCAAACTGTACGAATTATTGGGGATTAAATCGATTCGGACCAGCATTTACCACCCCCAAACGGACAGCTTGGTCGAACGATTTAATCAGACCCTAAAGAATATGATTCATAAGTTTGTGCACGAAGATGCTCGAAATTGGGACAAGTGGCTCGAGCCCCTATTATTTGCAGTTCGAGAGGTCCCGCAAGCCTCCACGAGGTTCTCCCCATTTGAATTATTGTACGGGCGTTGTTTGCGCAGTGTGCTCGACGTCCTATGGGAAATTGGAAGGAGGGACCTTCAAACAGCAAAACCAAAATTCAATATGTTCTTGACCTGAGAGCAAAACTCCACACACTGGGGCAATTAACACAGAAGAATTTGCTCCAGGCTCAAGAATGACAAAGCCGGCTGTATAGATGTACTTGGCTATGGGAATTTACACCAGGAGATAAAGTCCTTGTATTGCTCCCCACATCGAGCTCTAAATTACTCGCCAAGTGGCAAGGGACATTTGAGGTCACACGACGAGTCGGAAAAGTCGATTATAAGGTTAAACAAACGGATAAAGGCGGAGCACGTCAGATTTACCACCTCAGTCTCCTAAAACCATGGAGGGAGGCGGTCCCCATGACGTTGGCAACGGTGGTTCCAGAGAGGGAGGATCTCAGACCGGAGGTGAAGTTAAAAGCCACCGAGCGAGTCACCCCGGTCACTTGCGTAGACCACCTCTCATGGTCACATGTCATGGAGGATGCCAGGTTGCAAGGAGAGTTCTCAAACATGATCTCACCTCTTCCCGGTCGGACGAATCTTATAGAGCACCATATCAAAACAACCCCAGGGGCCGTGGAATGTAGACGTCCCTACCGGTTACCCGAACACAAAAAAAAGTGGTTCGGTAGGAATTAAAGGCCATGCTAGATATGGGGGTAATAGAAGAATCCCACAGTGATTGGGCCAGCCCGGTGGTGCTGGTTTCGAAGAGTGGGATAAAGGGATATTGGCAGATTCCCTTAACTCCCATGTCCTGAGAAAAAGCTGCATTTTCCACTCCGTTTGGATTACACCAATTTGTCACCCTTCCTTTCGGGTTGTTTGGGGCCCCAGCCACGTTTCAGCGCCTCATTGACAGAATTATCCACCCACACTCTGCCTATGCCGCTGCTTATCTTGATGACATTATTATTTATAGTAATGATTGGCAGCGGCACATTCAACATCTAAGAGCGGCCTTGAAGTTGCTGAGATGGGCAGGACTCACGGCAAATTTTATTTCCATTTTTATTGATGCAAAGTGTTCATTTACTTATTTTTCCCCCAAAAAAAAGCATAGTTTGAAACCATTCTTGGTAACGTTTCTGAATAAAACAAAAAATTAATTTGAAGTACGTGTCATAGTTGTTGTTTTTTCCAACTTACATTTTAAATTACAAGTAACTGATTATGTGTTTTTTGTGGGTTACTGTTCTTCGACTAGAAAATTACTAGAAAATGCTCACCCCTTATATATACTGTATATACAAATACAAAACCCTTCATGTGGCGAATATATAGGCTATAAAAGCTTAATTTGGTAAATCCTTAAATATAGAGCATTGTAACGGAGCCAAGTCTCCTTCATTTCAAAATAAGAGTCCCTTGTGTGTTTTAGGCTTAGTCACAGTTAAGAGTACCACATTCTGCACTAAATCTTTATTTTTTTCCTGGTATTATTGGGATTTTTAACAATAAAGTACATCTGGGATTTGTTTTACTTCATGAAAAAAAAAGCCTATGTCTGTGCCCATCATAGTAAGGAATGGTTCAAGAATTTATTTTATAAATCGATTTTAAAAACTATCGGCCATTTAATTGGTTATCAGCTTTTCCCACCACCTCAGTTATCGGCATCTACAAAATCCACTAACAGTTGACCTTTAGTTTCCATCCAGCATTTTGTTTATGCAATATCCAAACATCTGCATAAAAAATACATGAAAATGCAGCTAGTGACATCATTCATCATTAGTTTGTGCAAGTCTTGTCACTGGGGTATTTCAAACCACATGGGGGTGAGTAAATGATGACATGATATTCATTTTTGGGTGAACTATTTCTTTAAACCTGATGCCCTTCTTTCTTTCAGGGTCTGATGTTATACCTGAGGTCTCAGGGCAGGTGCCGTGCATTAGACCAAACATGTTGCCGCACGCTTTGCTGACGGCGGCCATCTTGGCAAGAACTGGCAAGTTGTGAATGACGAAGGACACCTCTGTACGCTGTTGCCGTGCCAGGTTCTGAGCGTGACCCAGGATCCCGAACCCTGTGATGTCAGTCGCTGCATGTGCATTGAAGGTGTGCATCAGCCCGGCCCCTGGACAGAGTGACCGTTAAATACAAGATATTATTATTATTATAAGTAAAAACTAAATATACAGTATATGTTAACTGGTACACCCCTGTATTAACTGTGACCCATATGACGTGTCATCTACCAACCTGTTCTGTTGAGTCGAGCCATATTCAACATGGCCTCCTGATAGGCAAGCTCAACATCTTCCTGAGTGACTACCAACTTTATCTTATTCCATTTCTCTGGCTAAAAAAAAAGAAAGGGAGACAGAGAGAGAGATAGCAAGCAATTACACCTCGTCCTGTCCCAGTGAAAAATGTTATTATTTGGGCAGATTGTAATTAGGGCTGGGCATTAATACAGACTGCCCGCTTTGATTCCGCTTCACAAGCTATTGATTCGATTCATGTTCTTATGTTAATGATTCAGTTATAATGTTCATTTTGCAAACATATGAAATTTTCTGTTGGCTAATGCTGTTAATTATAAAGGGCGCCTTCTAACTTGGTACATTATAAAAATAAAAATAAAATACATTTTACAAACTATATTTTATCATTAGTTTTTCATAACTTTTGGTCAAATTTTAGCTTTTTTAAAATGTATAAAATACATGCATTCCATCAGTCTTGAAATTGCATATATTGTATTTTGTTTCCATGCATAGTTTGTCCTATTTACAAGAATTTACAATGATATGTTAAACACTTGCTATAACAGCACTGTCTCTTTAAGGATAGTGGCGGTTCAGCGAGCGTCTCACAGAAGTGCTTTAGTTGAGCGCATATTAACAAGAGAGGAGTCGTATGGCTTCTTTACCGCATCCTTGTTTCTATTTTTGGTGTTTTTAAACATTACTTGAAATGCCAAGTTTTGGGCTTATAACTCAAATATCTAAGCTCCTAGAACTTTTCTAAAAAAAAAAAAAAACAGACTAAAGATTTTAAGTGTCAATAACTCAAAAGATTGAGTACACAATTGAGGCTATGGGGAATACACCTTGCACTTTAATTATTTAATTATGTTACCTTGGTCAAAGGGAACATATGGGGGCATTTAAATAGTTGTTATTAAGACTTCATAGAGGTTTAAGCTCTGTAGTATTCTTTTTGTTGTTTTGTTGGAAATAGTTGTTTCGTGTGATGTCACCTTTAGTCAAGTTGGACCCTTTTAACTATCTCAGTTTTCCTTGTGCATGTGCAACTGAAGTACAGGCGTTTACCCACTTCTGTGGAGAATTACGTTTATGATTGACCTACAATCAGTAATAATCTTCTTTATTTGAGCTGTGTTATTGTATTCAGGGTTTCCACTCTTTTCAAGGCACAACTTTCTAGAACATTTCCAGGACATATTATGTACCCAACAAGTGTAATATTTAAGCAAAAAAACCCAAAAAACATCCATTTAAATGGAGCTTTTATTTTGACATTTCTGTATGTTTTCAATGGTAGTTTCTCACCTTCAGATAAGCAGTTTGCTATATGGCCCAGTGTGATTATTAATCTCAGTAAAGCTGTAATTGAATTATATATATAGTCTGTATGTGCTGCACACTTCAGAGTGCTCTTCTCTCTGTTATCTCACACACAAGAGTGTGCGTGATGATCATGAGGAGGTGTTTTCATTTTGAAGCGTGCATCACTTGCAGATTATATACTGTATTTATTCAATCACAGACTTTTGTAGTTGAATTATCACACTAGGACATATCACAATTTTAATTTGATTAACTATACATTCAAACATTAATTTTCATCCAAATATGAAATATTCCATGACATTCCGCGTGTTATAGCTAATGCCATTTTTATGACTCGATTCTGTCCATGTTTTCTGCATACAACATCTGGTAACCGCGGTATAAAGCAGACTCCGATTGTTGAATAATTTTTTATTTTCTCCCCAGTATGGAATGCCCAATTCCCAATGCGCTCTAAGTCCTCGTGGTGGCGTAGTGACTCGCCTCAATCCAGGTGGCGGAGGACGAATCTCAGTTGCCTCCGCATCTGAGACGTCAATCCACGCATTTTATCACGTGGCTTGTTGAACGCCTTACCGTGGAGACGTAGCGCGTTTCTCCGCAGCATCCACGCACATCTCACCACGCGCCCCACCGAGAGCGAGAACCACATTATAGCGACCACGAGGATGTTACCCCATGTGACTCTACCCTCCCTAGCAACCTGGCCAATTTGGTTGCTTAGGAGACATGGCTGGAGTCACTCAGCACGCCCTGGATTCGAACTCACGACTCCAGGGGTGGTAGTCAGCGTCAATACTCGCTGAATTACCCAGTATGTGTCATATGACAGTCATGAGTTAACCATTGACGTTCTTTCACAACGTGCAGCCGACGGCAGTGACAAAACGATACAAATGTGTGTATTTGACTCCTATTCTGATTCTTCTCATTTTCCATGACTGGAAAACTGCATTGCAAAATTCCAGGTTTTCCAGGACGCATGTGGACCCTGTGTATTACATAAATTTGAGCCCATTCAATTAAAATTAAGTAGAAACAACAACATTTAAACAGCGAATCCGAGTTAAGTCTACGTGCATCTAATTACCTTAACTTAAATAGTTACGTTTTTTTATGATCACCAAGTTAAGTGAACATAACTACACAAATTTGGAGTGTAACTAACAGAAAGGGTATTAAAAAAACAATATTCATTGATCTCGTCTTTGGACACATAACAAGGAGCAAGTCAAACCAAAGTTTATTCTCAACAAGCAGTGAAAAGATCTTGGTGCTAAACTTTTCAACGGTGAAATCTGAACATTTATCAGCCAGTGGCTAATCAAAGATATTTTAGTTGCATAATGCTAAATTTGGCCACATATGCAAATGTGATTTACACGCATTGTGGAGGGTTGCACATAGTGTATAAGACCAATCTTGGGATTTAAGTATCACTATCGTGATTGATCAAATAAAGGTTGTGATTAATCAAGAGATTACTATTTTTACCCAGCCCTATCTGAAATATAAAATGACAAATGAAAACACTCACAATGTCCAGCCACTGGTGAACCGCTACTGCCACCTGTGTACCAAGAGGCTTTGTGAGAACCAGCACATCCCCTGGTACTGCGTTATCTGGCCTAGAAGATGCATAAACACACATGCACTCCATTAGGGGAATGGGCGTATATGTTTATAGACTATTAACATGCCTATTAAACCGATTTGTAATGTAAAATGACTGGCTACAGTCCACAAAATGAGACTTAAAAGATAAAGAGAGGCTTACATAATGAACTCATTAGGTTGGCACACTGTTGTGGCCACTCCCCCTAGGACTATCCATGGGTTTAGAACCGTCTGACCACCTGTGACTGAGGTACCGGCCTCCTCGGATGCATCTTTAAACCCCTGGATGATGAGTGGCATGACCTTATCACGCTCCTTCAAACACAGACAGTGCCGTTGTGTTTTGAATGCACATTTAATCACTTTGACATGCACAAACACACTTTTGCCTGTGAATTTACAGGTAATTTTCTCCCTTTTCTAAACAAACACAGAGTGCAGTCTTTTCCTCCATCTCACCTTTTCTGTGAGTTTGTTACTGACACCAAGAAGCATCAGCATGTTGTCGCATTCTGTGACCCCCATGGCATACAGGTCACTCAACACATTGGCACAAGCAATTCTGCCCTGTGGTGAAAAAAAATCCGGCATTCAAGTCAGTAACAGAATCTGATCCATTTTCATTCCTGGTGTTTTTGATACAGTTAAGTTGTATTTACCATCATATATGGGTCATCTACTATGGGGTAGATATAGTCTGTGGTTTGCACAAGTGACAATCCCCCATGTCTCAACGGGATCACACAGGTGTCCATACCGATGCCTGTTATTAAAATAAATGGTGAAAAAGTGCTTGTGGTTTTCTGAAGTTTTATGTAGTGTTAGTTTAAAATGGCTTCGTTTTACTGTAGCCAGACTACAGTGAAAAATCCTACATTCTTAACCCTTGTGCACTCTTCGGTCATTTTTGACCGAAATAAATTTTGTTTCTTTAATAATAATGGTATACTTCATCAGAGTGGCTCAAGGGCTGGTTACATTTCCTACATTTGCCATCGGAAAACACACCCACAAATGGACTGAATTCGATGAGTTTAGCCGCGTGACAAAAAAGCAACACTTGTGTTGTTCGTGGTCAAATTTGACCTACCATAGGGGGGCCTGGGTAGCTCAGCGAGTATTGACGCTGACTACCACCCCTGGAGTTCGCGAGTTCGAATCCCAGGGCGTGCCGAGTGACTCCAGCCAGGTCTCCTAAGCAACCAAATTGGCCCGGTTGCTAGGGAGGGTACAGTCACATGGGGTAACCTCCTTGTGGTTGCTATAATGTGGTTCGCTCTTGGTGGGGCGCGTGGATGCCGCGGTGGATAGCGTGAAGCCTCCACACGTGCTAGGTCTCCACGGTAACGTGCTCAACAAGCACGTGATAAGATGCGCGGATTGACGGTCTCAGGCGCAGAGGCAACTGAGATTCGTCCTCCGCCACCCGGATTGAGGCGAGTCACTACGCCACCACAAGGACTTAAGAGTGCATTGGGAATTGGGCATTCCAAATTGGGGAGAAAAAGGGGAGAGAAAAAAATCTGACCTATCATAGTTAATGAATGGGCGAGACTATAACACAGAGCAATTTTGGGGGGAATCTGTCAAATAAAATCAATAACACATCCACAATGCAGAACACACACACATTCACTTGTTACAACCAAGAATGAATTAGTGGATCTCTGCAGCCATCTACTGGTTATACATGTCATTTCTTGTAATTTTTTTAAACCAATTTGACCCCAAACCATAATGCATTCTCATATTTTCTTCATGTTTCAATTTACAGAAGTGTAGATTTTTACTGTAGTTAAATTATGAAATTAGCTTATTTGCAAATTACTGGTGTAATTGTGAAATTTAAAGGTAGACAAGATCTAAATAGCATAAAATCCCCCCCAAAATGCACAACTTTAGTGTTTTTAATTAAAAGTAGTCAGTGCTATAACATTTGTTCAATAAAAATAAAAACATTACACGTATATTGTTTTCGGTCAAATTTGACCGTGAACAATAGGCTACAAGTGTACAGTAAGTCTAAAACGAACAGTGCACAAGGGTTAAAAACCTTCATTTCCAGCCATAAATTGTGTATTGTTATGTACCCAGTCTGGGCATTACCGCCCCAAGGAACTGCTCATCCTCCTGATAATGGTTTTCCTGCAGGGACTCTAGAAGTTTCTGCAGAACATCTTGAGGGACTTTGCAGCCCGTGCCCTTGAGCTCTGTGAAGCGCGTTAGCCTGAAGCTTTTGTCCAGTTCATAATTTTCCGGGTTAAAAGACTCCCGCACCGACATGTTTAAAAAAATCAAAATCTCACACACAACGCACAACTTCACACTATGGTACAGGTAATCTGAAAGAGGGAGATAAGAGTGATAAATAAACATAAAAGTTGTTTGCAAAAAGTGACAATTTAACAAGCAAACAACATGCAACTAAATATAACTTTTAATATGCACAACAAAATGCAGCATTTTATTGCCACCTCTATATATTTATCCAACACCACAGGTATCTAATATAACTAAACAAGTGGTGTTCATAGGTTATCCTCCCCTTTAAATGCATCATTTCTGTTCAAAACCTGAGCTGGACTCATAAACAGGGGTGGACTGGAAAGAGAAACCAGCCCAAAAGTTTACACAGCAGCCCGTTTCAGATTATCGACGCCCGTCCGGCCACGTTTCGAGGCCGGCCCACCGGGAAATGTCCCGGTTCTCCCTATGGCCAGTCCGCCCCTGATCATAACCATATATACAACACAACTTGTATACTATTGTAATGCACAATGCATTGTGCTCTTTGTTAACACCTTATTTGCCACAATAATCAAGAGCACATTTTATTCAAAGCATCTGCATGCACAGAAATGTGGGTACTAATTACATAGTGCATTCTGATGTTTTGAACGCGTATTAGGATTCTGCACTGATGTGGCGCGCGCTGTCGATAATCCGATTCATTTAAATGATTCGGTTCGTTCGAACGGCCAGTTTCAATCAAACGGTTCAAAATCAGGTTCGAGCAATTTCTAAGAACGGTTGCTCAAAAGTCCTCGAGCAGCATTTTACTTTTTTTTTTCTACAAAAAAATAATAAATAAATAAATAAAAAAAAAAAAAAAAAAAAGCTTCATACTACTATAAATATAACTATTCTTCACAATTATTAATTACGTTTATTAGGTGTATTCAATATAAATATGTGTTCCAGTTTGATGCGGTAACCCTGACTTATTGTGTTTGCTCTAAAATTAATATTTTAAAAGGATAATGTCATTTTGCATAGCTTGTGGTTACAAAACATCACTGACCTTTCACTTTTACACCTAAACCACACTTTACAAGGGATTTGCGAATCGGTTCGAACGAGTCATGAAAAAGAACCGACAGATTCGTTGGCGAATCGGACATCACAACAACCGCTGCACGCGCTGACCCAATGCAAGCCCTGCTGCTCGAACACATTTACTCGCTTCTAATATACACAATAGCGCATGCATTCTCTAACAAGAACACGTATAACAAGTAAATAAAATAGTATGATTAATAGGAGTAGGCCAACCAAAGTGTTCATAAAAATGTCGGCGGTGAAAAAATTAACCCTTAAAGCGCCCGCGCCATGATTGCAGTGTGCACAACAGAACAATAATATAAAATAAAAAATATTTGATGCACTTTAAGCAAACTTCGCTGATTATGGCTTCTACCGGAATAAGTAAGATAGTCCTCCTCACACTTAATGCATTGAGGCACAGTTATATTCGTGTCCCATTTCCCCTTTAAGCTCGTGCTTACCGGTTTCGCCTCCAGATACAAGAGACGCGACGCTCCCACAATGAACTGCGCGCGAAAAGGGCGTCCGGAAAATGTGCCTGAATAGACTGAGACTTTATTTAATACTCTATTTCTTGGCGGACGGCATCATGTTCGGGACGCGTACGAGGTGATTTAAACGGCTCGTGTGATATGTTCCTTGCAAGCAACGATTCGTGCAAATAGGCGTTCTGGGGAAGTATTTTCAATAAAAAATTCGAAGTTGTAGAAGGGTCCTTCTTTCCCGCGCTGACGTCATCACCTCCCCTTTAAAGCAGATCTGAGTGTGGCAACAAAAAAGTCCACATGTTGTTTGCACCTTTAATATAGAAATCGGCGGCGGACTGTTTTTTATGAATAAAATTGGCTCAGAGGACAAAAATATCCGCGTCAAAAAACTGCAATGATAATATTATATATTCATATTATTTTCCACTTTCACTGACTTATTTAACCAGCATCAGTCCTGATCATAACTACCAAATATTCATTCATTTTCAGGATTTCAACCCTTTAAATGCCATTTTGTTTATATAATGCCACTGTTGTTTTTTTATGAGGAAAAAAAAAAACACAAAATTAATTATTTTCCATATACTAAATGCGAAAGGGGGGGGGGGGGGTGGTGATCACAGTCTGGGATATGTCAATGATTACCAACAACATTGATTTGATGCATTACTATTTTTTGTGCAGTGTCAGATAAAAAAAAAAAAAAAAAAAAAACCTCACACTCAGGTCCTTAGAGGACAAAAAATGTCCGTGTCAAAAAACTGCCATAAAAATATTATATATTCATATTATTTTCCACTTTCACTGACTTATTTAACCAACATCAGTCCTGATCATAACTACCAAATATTCATTTATTTTCCGGATTTTAACCCTTTAAATGTCAGTTTGTTTATATAATGCCAATGTTGTTTTTTTACACACACACACACACACACACACACACACACACACACACACACACACACACATTTCTCAATACACACATACAAAACACACTCTGACATCCATACCAACACACACACACTATTTTAGCTGTATCATTTATTCAGTTGGCCTGCAGTGCTCTATAATACAGCAAACAGAAAATAGGGAAAAAGCTTGTATTTGCTCCATAGGCTAAACATGAGAAAATGGTGCCATCTGGTGGAAAATATTAAAAATGTAAATTTTGAAGCCAGGGCTCTGGAATGAAAGCATAATATCATAGAATTCATGATTTTATGTTTTAATGGCACTGGGATCAAATATTGCAGTTTTAATGGGTTTCAATGGGGACATTTTTGTCCTGAAGATCCTGACTGTAACTATTTTGTGTATACAGTGTATTATAGATGTATTATAGGAACTGAGGTTGAAATATCAAAATTCCCCCAAAAAATACATCTTTGGCAAAAATGTATGCTGTTGGCAACAACACAGCCAAAATGATAAAAGAACAAAAACAAAAAATACAAAAAATGTCCCGAAGGTCGCACAAGGGTTAAATCTACTTTAACATTTCTTTTCTTTTATAATGCATTGTAAGGAAGGTCTAACCCGGCTGTCTAAAGAGTCTTTCAAAGATGCTTTCAGATTCAACCATTCTTTAGCATTTTCAACAGTTCTTGTAAGATTAATTTGTGATTTTCTGTTTGTGTAGATTTGTGCTGCTGCCTTTATTAAAAGTGAGGCTTGCTGAGGCTTTTAAAAATATAAAACTATGTTCAAAATTGAAGCCTTTATAAAGTTTTAAAAGGTATATTTACTTTACCATTATGATAACAGAGTTGTAGAATGGCAAACGGCTAAAGTAACATTCTCTTTTTTATTATTATTATTATTATTATTGTTCTGATCATTAATTGGTTTTATTTGCCCAGCACATCTGAAGTTAGTTTGGGTCAGCATTTTAAAATGAGTAATTATTATATAATCAATAATGAATAAATTAATAACAAAGTTATTTTGAAACCCCCTGGACTTAAAACAGGTTTAGACCAACAATGTAAGAAACAGACATTTTATTTATTTGAAGTCTCAGACCAAAACAATTTTCCACTGGTAAACTTAACATTTCGTTTTATCTGTTTTAAAACTGGCATTTTAAAAAGGAGGCACAGTCTGTGCTTTATGTGGACTATTCCGGGTCAAATATAACTAAATCTGTTAAGCATGCTGTCAAAATAATTTTGACTCGTACCTCACTGTAAAAAGTAATTTTCTTACTGAGTATTTCTGTCTTGTTTTCCAGTGAAAATATCTAAATACGTAAAGCAAGATACATTTACTTGATCAGTCAAAATGTTCTTGTTTTCAGAGAAATTGTACAAAATACGTTACGTTTATGCTTATTAAAATAAAAAACTTGATTAGAAGGGAAAACAGGTATATTTTTCTCACCCCATTGGCAAAAAGCTTCTTCTTGTTTTAATCATAATTCTCACCAAATTTAGTTAGATTTGTCTAAAAACAAGACTTAATATCTATGCCATTCTTGTTTTAAGGATGTTTAGATAGTTACATCTTGAAAATGAGACCAAAACCCCCAGAATATATATTTTTTTGCAGTGCTCAATTTGTGAAAAGACGTTGTGTGCAATGTTTTTCTATGTGCTTTTTAAATTTGTTTATACAAACTGATATATGATTCAGAATTAGTTTCTATAGTAATTGACAGCATGCCACAGATGTTGTCCATTGAGCTTAAGTTTAATTTAACCTGTGTGACGCTCCTGTTCTACCCACTCCATACGGGACTCGAACCGGTATCTCTGGCATGAGAGGTGGGCATGCTAACAAGGAGGCTAAAGGCTACAGCCTCTAGTGTCAGTCGCTAGTGCACCTCTTGAGGTCAGGAGAGTGAGGTTTATACATAACGCACAGTTATCTATCAGCTGACCACCGTTACACTCACCCCCCTAAATCTCACTCCCATCCGGGTCACGGCACCACTGTGACGCTCCTGTTCTACCTGCTCCATACGGGACTCGAACCGGCGTCTCTGGCATGAGAGGTGGGCATGCTAACAAGGAGGCTAAAGGCTACAGCCTCTAGCGTCAGTCGTTAGTGCACCTCTTGATGTCAGGAGAGTGAGGTTTATACATAACGCACAGTTATCTATCAGCTGACCACCGTTACACTCACCCCCCTAAATCTCACTCCCATCCGGGTCACGGCACCACTGTGACGCTCCTGTTCTACCCATTCCATACGGGACTCGAACTGGCGTCTCCAGCATGGGAGGTGGGCATGCTAACAAGGAGGCTAAAGGCTCAGCCTGTAATGTCAGTCGCTAGTGCACCTCTTGAGGTCAAGAGTGTGAGGTTTATACACATTGCACAGCTATCCATCAGCTGGCCACCGTTACACTCACCCCCCTAAACCCTCACTCCAATCCGGGTCACGGCACCATTGTGACGCTCCTGTTCTACCCACTCCATACGGGACTCGAACTGGCATCTCCAGCATGGGAGGCGGGTGCGCTAACAAGGAGGCTAAAGGCTACAGCCTCTAGCGTCAGTCACTAGTGCACCTCTTGAGGTCAGGACAGTGAGGTTTATACACATTGCACAGCTATCTATCACCGTTGCACCTGCAGTATTCCTTTACCCTTTATATAGTTATTCAAGCTTTTGAATGTGAGGTAATAAACATTTTGTCACAGAGATGCAGAACAGTGTTTGTATATGTCATATTCACTCATTTGTACATCAAATCTTTTTACACAGGAAGTCAAACAGTAACATCTACATAACCAGTCCGCCTGATTATATAACCAATGACACATTAGTAAGACCATGTGCAGAGAATATGACTCAGTGAGTACTGTTAACATGGCAAGTGCCACACATTTCACCAGAAAGTGTCAATGACCAGCACAATCGTGAAATGACATCAGTTTGTTACTTGGCATGGCAGAGTGAATTAAAGGCACAGTCATCTTTAAACACCTATTCTGCTGATATTTGTTGGTGATGCATTTGGATGAAGCATAGAAATCACACTTCCATTTAGATACTGCAGAAAACTACTGGTGACATCCAGAACAAGCCACTTTAAAATAATAAAATGAGAGCACTTGTGTTACAAAAATGTGTCCATAGTTGTCAGAACATCCAGAGGGGTTTCAGCTGTAAGCTGTGAAAGAACATCTACGTCGTCCTGATCGTTAAAATGCTGTAATTGTCCTTCGAGGAAAACTTTCTGCCTGTTGCTAACCATGAGAATTCCAAAACAATGTCTCCCGATAAAGTCTAGGCAAACAACAACAAAAAAAAACAAAAAGTAAAAATGACCCCTTTTGGGGGTCGTAGGTTGCATTTAGTTGAAAACAGTGTCTGCTCAGGCAGTGTCCATTGCAACAACACAGTCTGTTCTCTCATAAGCGGCACCTGCAGTACAGGAGAACAGTTAGTTAAGAATAATGACACTTTTTTTCAGGTGTGCATTCAGTACCATTTTGTGTCACAGTTTCCACTTTATCAAGAGTCTGTGAACATTCCTCTGAAAATGAGCAATTGATGCAATTCTAATGTAAACCCCTGGGAATGATATGTCAGTCTTTGAAACACACTAACATACTTTATTAACATATTTTATTCACAGGGTGGCAAAGGGGGTGCAAGAGTGTAGTGAGGGGTGGCAACCATTAATGTTGTCAGACCGGTGGGGGCGGGTTTGCTTAAACTTATGCCCTTGTGCCAGGTTAAGCCATTGCGCACCGTCTCCACTATGTGAACTAAGTCAAAGTAGGGGTGGCAAAGCTCATTTTTAGGGTGGCAACTGCCACCCCATGCCACCTCGTGCTTTTGGCCACGCCCCCGTAAAGAATGCTGGTATTCTTTTGAGAGAAGGACATTCAGGGATCTGAAGCTCTCGTAAAAATGTTTTTTATTTAAACTGTAAAAGAATGTAAAAGTGCTACTGTACTTTGCTGTAAAATATTGTACAAAAGTTTGTTTTTTAGATGTAAAAAGTATGATTTTACCGTATAATTAACTGTAAAAATGTATGTCATGTTTAACAACAAACTGTTGTTAAAATTACATGTGTAATTGATTATTGCTTTAGACTTTTAGTCATCATGTGGCCTTTTGTTGTTACTACGTTGATTAACAATACATTTTAAAGTGAAAAGCAGACTTTTATTGTTATAGAAGGCTAGTATATAAAATGTATATTATTTAATAAAATTAATGGTAGTGAACCGTAAAATACTGTATACAAGCATCAAAATTACATCCCGTAAAGCTTGAAACATGGTCGCCGTATTTTTTACGGTAAATTTTTAGCAACAACAGCTACCAGTATTTTATTGTAAATTTAATGTCTTTTTTTTACAGTGTGTGGTGTGTGTGTGTGTGTGTGTGTATGCAGGTTTGTGTGAATGTTTCCAGGTACCTGTTTTTTCTGTACATGTTCTGTGCAGTATCTCATTACTTTCTGAGGCTGTCTCTGCTGCAAATGATTAAAAAATCAATTGAAAAAAGCAAACCATGGCATTTAAGAATTTCATAATGAACATTTAATGATTCGTGTTTTTATGGCACTCAACTGGCACACCATCAATCTTTGAATCCTTGATGAAGTGCACAAAGCTATCTCTCTCTCTCTCTCTGCTCCTCTCCTGCTTGCATGGCTTTATTTTATTTCCTTGTGTCATGTATTTCTTTTTCTCACGTGCTCACCTCTTTTTAAGCGTCGGCGGGCAAGTTTAATCTGGTCTTGCAGAATCTGGACCCAATCTCTGGGGCCGGGAAGCTTCTCAATTCCATTGGCAGTGCAATACTTTTCTGTGAACACTAAATTTGTACACATACATATACACACGTAAAATGTTTAACAAGCTCAATCAAGACCCTCTCAAACTCTTTATAAACACTATACAGTGGCCCCAAAAACCCAAGCCATTAGCCCATTTAAAGTGTCTGAATCAACAGGTATAATTTCTCCTCAAGTTCATACAGGTGTTGTTCAGCACATTAACTATCATCACATTACTTCTTGTCTTCATTTAGAAAATATTTTTTTGAAATGTTTTTTATTTATTTATTTTTAACTTTTGGGGGCCACTGATCGATCTATCTATCTATCTATCTATCTATCTATCTATCTATCTATCTATCTATCTATCTATCTATCATCTGTCTGTTTGTCTGTCTGTCTATTTACCTATCAGTCTGTCTGTCTGTCTGTCTGTCTGTCTGTCTGTCTATCTATCTATCTATCTATCTATCTATCAGTCTGTCTGTCTGTATATCTATCTATCTATCTATCTATCTATCTATCTATCTATCTATCTATCTATCGTCTGTCTGTCTGTCTGTCTATTTACCTATCGGTCTGTCTGTCTGTCTGTCTGTCTGTTTACCTATCGGTCTGTCTGTCTGTCTGTCTGTCTGTCTGTCTGTCTGTCTGTCTGTCTGTCTGTCTATCTATCTATCTATCTATCTATCAGTCTGTCTGTATATCTATCTATCTATCTATCTATCTATCTATCTATCTATCTATCTGTCTGTCTGTCTATCTATCAGTCTGTCTGTCTGTATATCTATCTATCTATCTCTCTGTCTGTCTGTCTGTCTGTCTATCTATCAGTCTGTCTGTCTGTATATCTATCTATCTATCTATCTATCTATCTATCTATCTATCTATCGTCTGTCTGTCTGTCTGTCTGTCTATTTACCTATCGGTCTGTCTGTCTGTCTGTCTATCTATCTATCTATCTATCAGTATATCTATCTATCTATCTATCTATCTATCTGTCTGTCTGTCTGTCTGTCTATCTATCAGTCTGTCTGTCTGTATATCTATCTATCTATCTCTCTGTCTGTCTGTATATCTATCTATCTATCTATCTATCTATCTATCTATCTATCGTCTGTCTGTCTGTCTGTCTATTTACCTATCGGTCTGTCTGTCTGTCTGTCTATTTACCTATCGGTCTGTCTGTCTGTCTGTCTGTCTGTCTGTCTATCTATCTATCTATCTATCTATCAGTATATCTATCTATCTATCTATCTATCTATCTATCTATCTATCTGTCTGTCTGTCTGTCTATCTATCAGTCTGTCTGTCTGTATATCTATCTATCTATCTCTCTGTCTGTCTGTCTGTCTATCTATCAGTCTGTCTGTCTGTATATCTATCTATCTATCTATCAGTCTGTCTGTCTGTATATCTATCTATCTATCTATCTATCTATCTATCTATCTATCTATCTATCTATCTATCTATCTATCTATCTATCGTCTGCCTGTCTGTCTGTCTATTTACCTATTGGTCTGTCTGTCTTTCTGTCTGTCTGTCTATTTACCTATCGGTCTGTCTGTCTGTCTGTCTGTCTGTCTGTCTGTCTATCTATCTATCTATCTATCTATCAGTCTGTCTGTCTGTCTGTCTATCTATCGGTCTGTCTGTCTGTATATCTATCTATCTATCTATCTATCTATCTATCTGTCTGTCTGTCTGTCTGTCTGTATATCTATCTATCTATCTATCAGTCTGTCTGTCTGTATATCTATCTATCTATCAGTCTGTCTGTATATCTATCTATCTATCTATCTATCTATCTATCTATCTATCTATCTATCGTCTGTCTGTCTATTTACCTATCGGTCTGTCTGTCTGTCTGTCTGTCTGTCTGTCTATTTACCTATTGGTCTGTCTGTCTGTCTGTCTATCTATCTATCTATCTATCTATCTATCTATCAGTCTGTCTGTCTGTATATCTATCTATCTGTCTGTCTGTCTGTCTGTCTATCTATCGGTCTGTCTGTTTGTATATCTATCTATCTATCTATCTATCTATCTGTCTGTCTGTCTGTAGGTCTGTCTATCTATCTATCTGTCTGTGCGTCTGTCTGTCTATCTATCTGTCTGTGCGTCTGTCTGTCTATCTATCTGTCTGTCTGTCTGTCTGTCTATCTATCTGTCTGTCTGTCTGTAGGTCTGTCTATCTATCTATCAGTCTGTCTGTCTGTAGGGCTGTCTATCTATCTGTCTGTCTGTGCATCTGTCTGTCTGTCTGTCTGTCTATCTAGCTATCTATCGGTCTGTCTGTATATCTATCTATCTATCTATCTGTCTGTCTGTCTATCTATCTATCTGTCTGTCTGTGCGTCTGTCTATCTGTCTGTCTGTAGGTCTGTCTATCTATCTATCTATCTGTCTGTCTGTGCATCTGTCTGTCTGTCTATTTATCTGTCTGTCTGTCTATCTGTCTGTCTGTCTGTAGGTCTGTCTATCTATCTATCTATCTATCTATCTATCTGTCTATTTATCTGTCTGTCTGTCTGTAGGTCTGTCTATCTATCTATCTATCTATCTATCTATCTATCTGTCTATTTATCTGTCTGTGTCTGTCTATCTGTCTGTCTGTCTGTGTCTGTCTGTCTGTCTGTAGGTCTATTTATCTATCTGTCTGTCTGTCTGTCTGTCGGTCTGTCTGTCTGTCTGTCTATATATAATGTTGGGTTTAATCTAATTGAAAGTAATTAATTAATAAAAATTAATCACTGTAATCGAATTACTTTTTAGTACAAACTGTAGTGTAACACATTACATTTTAAATTCTTGTAATCGAAATACAATTACTGACTTTCCATAAATTCATTACTTTTTAAGTACAGTATTTCTAAATTAATATTATTTATGTAGAGTACATTCAATACATAAACTATGTTCATGTGTACATCTGTTTGTGTTTCTGTGACAGCCGAAGGGTGCACACATCCTAACAATTCATTGTATTATTTTATAATTTGTTGAGCAGAAAAATAAAAACCTATCCATGAAACGTGTTTTTATAAGGTAACATAAAAGTAATTAGTAATGTGATTATTTTTTTAAGAAGTAGTGGAGAAGTGTTTTCATTGTTTGGAGTACCTTACACAAGACTGTACTACACAATATATATACACAGTATAAATATATAGTATATAGTATATACATATACATACACACCGATCAGCCACAACATTAAAAGCACCTGCCTAATATTGTGTAGGTCCCCATCATGCCGCTAAAACAGTACCAGCCCGCATCTCAGAATAGCATTCAGAGATGATATTCTTCTCATCACAATTGTACAGAGTGGTTATCTGAGTTACCGTAGACTTTGTCAGTTCAAACCAGTCTGGCCATTCTCTGTTGACCTCTCTCATCAACAAGGCGTTTCCATCCACAGAACTGTCGCTCACTGGATGTTTTTTGTTTTTGGCACCATTCAGAGTAAATTCTAGAGACTGTTGTGTGTGAAAATCCCAGAAATACTCAAACCAGCCCGTCTGGCACCAACAATCATCCATGCGATTATCTGATCAGCCAATCATGTGACAGCGGATCAATGCATAAAATAATGCAGATACGGGTCAGGAGCTTCAGTTAATGTTCACATCAACCATCAGAATGGGGAAACAAATGTGGTCTCAGTGATTTGGTGCGTGGCATGATTGTTGGTGCCAGATGGGCTGGTTTGAGTATTTCTCAAAAACAAAAAACATCCAGTGAGCGGCAGTTCTGAGAATGGAAACACTTGTTGATGAGAGAGGTCAACAGAGAATGGCCAGACTGGTTTGAACTGACAAAATCTACAGTAACTCAGATAACCACTCTGTACAACTGTGATGAGAAGAATATCATCTCAGTACATATTTATGTATATGTATATATACTGTATATTTTTGGCAAATTCAGTATAATATTCTCCTCTACACTGATGTTGTGTAAATTCTGGTCTGATTTTGTTGTCAGTTTTACACACCTTTAATGGCACCCACTATATTCTGATCTAGTCCTTTCCTGGTGTCATTCAGACCCCTCTTCCTCTTGCCGTTGGGCAGTGAGTTGGCCAGTGTGGCGTCGTCAAAGAAAGCGCATACAAGTTTCCTGAAGAGCAGACTGCCAGAGCGTGTGTAGTTCAGTAAGATCGAGTTCAACTGTGCTTTAGGAATAAATACATCATAATCCTCGGCCAACTGCACCTCCGGCTGAGAGAGACAGACGGACAGGATATTAATCAACAAAATTAATACACACGCCCAGTCGTACTTAGGAATTAACACATACATAGACACACACTGCAATCTCCCACAAATACACCTTTGGTCGGATGATACAAAAATAAAGAGGATTTTAATAATAATTTACAAGATAGATGTAAACACACACACATACACACACACACACACACACACACACACATATATATATATATATATATATATATATATATATATATATATATATATATATATATATATATATACATTTTCACCGTTAACTATAAGGTAAATCATACATTTTACTTCTAAAAAAACATTTTTTTTTTTTTTTTATGAAATGTAACATAAAACTACATATTGTCTAGTTAAATAAAATATCACTTTTCACCTCATATGGCACCAATTAATCCATTTTATTATTGTAGCATTTTTACATTCTTTTTGTAAAATTACATAAAATATTTTTACGGCATAGACACACGAATGACAGAATAAACTAATGAGATAAAAATAAATAAATAAATAAATAAAAGACTGATAAAAATTACTTTTTTTAAATGGATTTCAACATTCAATGTTTATACTGCAGTGCAAGCACTAGAGTTTTACATTCCCTGAATAAAACATGAGCGGTGCTTGCCTGAGCAAAACTCGCCGCCACAATGCTAAAGAGGGCTTGTAGTGCATTGCTATGGTTGCTAGGGTGTTCTTAGGTTGTTGCTATGGTCTTCTGAGTGGTTGCTATGTTGTGGCCAAAATCAAAAGAGCCCACCCCCAAGTCTCTATGCTATTCTGATTCCTAGATATGGCCTCTCCTTCAATGCAAGTCTATGGGATTTTGTTGCCAGTTTTATCATCCACCATAACAAAATCCTTAGTCTGGTCATCTCCTAAACAAGCAACACAATTTGAGGAACCATTTCTGTCTGTTGCACAAACAGTGTGAGACAAGTTACTTACTGAAGTTTATTACTGTGAGGGCTTTGTTCAAATCAAAAAGTACTGAGCAATAGTAACAGTGATGCTTGTCACTGGTGTACCTCTGAGATGTTTTGTCCTCTGGTTACTTTATAGTGAGAGGGAGAAGTCTTTACACTGGGAACGGGATCTGGGATACATGCCACCACTGTGGAGGGCGTGTCCTCTCTGGACTGTCTTTCACTCTGATCGGATTCCTTCACAGCATCAGCCTCAGAGGGTGGCGACCGAGGTGTGGTGCTTTTAGTGGGCGTGGTCAAGACTGTCACTCTGTGGCCTGGCCTTCTTTTTTGGGCACTCCTCCTAGAGATAGAGGAACGGGATGCTGAACTTGGGACGTTGGAACCCTGTTTGTCCTGCGTTCCTGAGAATGCAACAAAACACCAGCCAAAAGTAGTACAAGCCAAAAGTTTGGACACATTTGACTGAATTTTTACTATTTTTCTTTTATTTTAAGGTTTATGCTTAAATGCTTGAAATTAGTTTTAATGACAAAGATAAACGGAGTGACTATTTGCACAATGTGTAAAAAGCACCTGCCGCACAGTACACCTATTTGCACACTAATAGTCTGGTGAAAACAGAAATTAAAGAGAAATTTCACCGCTTGTGTTGCTGCAATGAAGTGTTACACCAACAAATGCCATTTTTAAGGGTGGGATCAAATAGAAATAACAACTTAAGCTAACAACTGCATGTAACCAGTTTTGTCAGCAGCACTGTAAAACAATTGACATAAAATCAACAGTAACTTACTGGCAACAAATATCCAGCAAGCCACAATAAAATTACTGTAAAACTATCTACAGTAGTTTACAACATACTGTATAATAACTTACAGTATGTGCTGTACTGTCAAATTCATTACAGTAATTGTTTGTATGTTGTATACTAAATTGCAGTGTCCATACCGTAGAACTAACAACAGCATTAGCTTACAGAGTTAGGGTAACTAACTTCTATCGATTACAAGTTTAAAAAATGAAACAAATGAGGCCTTTTTGCAAACAGAACATTTATTACACAATGACAACTCAATGATCATATAAATGTTGCTTAGAAAGGCAAATTATGACTACACACATATACAAGTCCATTGAAAAACTTCAATATTAAGTTCACCAGGGGGCCAGTGGTAAAATACGCTGGCTACCACCCCTGGAGTTCGCTAGTTTGCTAGTTCGAATCCCAGGGTGGGCTGAGTGACTCCAGCCAGGTCTTCTAAGCAACCAAATTGGCCCGGTTGCTAGGGAGGGTAGAGTCACATGGGGTAACCTCCTCATGGTCGCTATAATGTGGTTTGTTCTCAGTGGGGCGTGTGGTGAGTTGAGCGTGGATGTCGCGGTGGATGGTGTGAAGCCTCCACACGCGTAATGTCTCCACGGTAACGTGCTCAACAAGCCACATGATAAGATGCACAGGTTGGCGGTCTCAGATGGGATTCGTCCTCCGCCACCCGGATTGAGGCGAATCACTATGCGACCATGAGGACTGCATTGGTGCATTGGGAATTGGGCATTCCAAATTGGGTGAAAAAGAAAAAAAAATATATATATATAAGTTCACCAGATGTCCAAATGACTGAAAGAACACTCTCCAATTCTTTGTCTGTCCAGATCTAGAGAACAAAATACAAAAATCAATTAATATCATGAAACTTCAGTCTGGGTTTTATATCAACATGGCATTTAAGCTACAAGGGAGAGAATACACTCTCAAACATTTCTACATCATTCAGAAACGACTGAGATAGAAGTTACAAATATACTTATCGAATAAAATTCAGAGCATTTACACATGTTATATTTGTACATAACATTTTATTTTAGATGGAAGGGTCAAATAAAGTGGCCGGTATAACTTTATTTTACCAGGCGTCCAAGAGTTGAACATGTTTGACCGGTGTAAAAACAACATTTGTTCACAGACAAGGTAATTTGGTTACTTATAATACTTCAAAACTTGTAAGTGCTCACTTCAATACTAAACAGAACGGCCATTATAACTAATGCTAGTATCTGTTTGAGAATGTAAACTTTATCGTTACAAAGCTACTTGACAAAAATGACATGCAGATCTTCATTGTCAAATGAAAAATGATTATAAACTGCTAAAAGATGTTTTGTGTCCGACTAACCTGGTTCAGTCGAAAATAGACCACTTTGGCTGAAGTGACGAGGAGTCGAGTGATCAGACGAGTTCATGCTCAACCTTCACAGGTTGCCAGGTGCATTCACAATACAGCTCTACTTTTTATGCGATTGTATGAGTAAGTCCACTGCAGAGAAGACATCTCCTGGGTTTCGTCTTTTTGATAATAGATCACTGAATAATACCACAAATTTCCCCTCTAAATTGTGCATGTACAGGTTTGAGATTGGGCCAGTTCTCATGCAGTTTAACAGCTCAGGTTGACAGTAACATACTGTAAACAGTTTCTACAGTAAGGCACGGTGGAAAACACAGCCATAATATGGTAAAAACTACAAAAATCATTTACAGTGAGGGTATGTGAGATATACCTCTTTGAGTTTGGATTAGTTTTCTCATGGTACGTAACTCCAGCAGAATGGCCTGCAGGGTGCTCTTGCAGTTGCACATACAGCAGCTGGACTCAGTTGCCATGGCAGCAGGTGCAGGGGACATGGCCATGTCTGAATCAACACAATGGCAACCATCGATGATGTCTAACTCTTAGAGGTCCAACCACGCAGCACAAGTTTAGTGTGTTTAAATGTATGTGTGTGTGTGTGTGTGTGTGTGTGTGTGTGTCAGACAGACAGAATGGGAGTTACTGTGTCTCATGTGTGTTTACAGGAGACATTATGTGTCTTTATCTAAGGCTGTCTAGACATTTGCTGCTAAAGTGGCAGACAATACATCTTTCTGTAGCCCACACAGTCACATCATACAGCTTTCCCTGGAAAGATTCCCTAAGGGTGTTCAAGTAATATCTTCTCCAGGTCCTAACTGAAGTCATTTTACAGTAAGTATAGCTGCATCACTGCAGGTATTTAATTTCATGTTAAACCCGAATAACAAAGGTGTCACTATTGTGGCCTTGAGCAAGACTGTTATTCATCAGGGCACTCTAAATATACTGTTTCTGTAACAAGTGTTATTAGGTTGCAATAAGTTGCTTTGTATAAAAGTGTTATTAAATAAATAAATTAGGGCTGTCAGTTGATTAAAATGCACATTTATTACATGAGATGCCGATTAATTAATTTAAATAATTGCAATTGATCGCATATATCAATATTTGCTGAAAAGCCCCCCCCCAAAAAAAATACATAATTTTATATATAATAATCAAAATATTAATAAATAGAAAATATATAATAAAGCTTTGTGCATTTTAAGTGTGGTACAGTAACTATATATTTTTGTATTTATGTATTTATTCTAAGGCTGTCGATTTAACACATTAATTTATAGTAAATAATTATATAATAACTAATGTGTTAATTAAAATTTTAATTCAGTTCATTTCATGAGATGCCGATAAATTTATTGAATTAATTTCAATTAATCGCATTTATTAATATTTGCTGAAACGGCCCCAAAATATACATACTTTAATATATAATAATCAAAAACATATTCATATAATCTAAATAATAAGGCGTTCATGATTTTAAGTGTGGTACAGTAACTATATATTTTTGTATTTATGTATTTATTCTAAGGCTATTGATTTAATGCATTAATTGTGAGCTATTAATTATATAAAAAATAATGTGTTAATTGGGACTAATGATTATTTATTCAATAAATTGAATAAATAAATTGCAATTATTGCATATATGAATATTTGCTAAAAAGGCTCCCAGAATAATTCAAAATACAACAATCAAAATAATTATAAATATATATACTTTGATATTTATATATGCATATTTATCACAAAGCTGTCGATTTAACATTCAGTGATATTAATTATATTAAAAATTAATCATGCACCCAACTGTACATAAATTCTGTATCATTTTTTATGTACATTATATTTATAATTATTCTGATTATTATATATTGAATTCTGTTTATTTGGGGGCCTTTTCAGCAAATATTGATTTATGCGATTAATTGTGATTCATTTCATTAGCTAATCTGCATCTCATGTAATTAATTTGATAAAAATTTGTAATCAATTGACAGTCCTAATTAACACATTATTTTTTTATATAATTAATCTCACTGAATTAACACAATAAATTGACAGCCTTAGAATAAATACATAAATACAAAACACTTACTGTACCACCCTTAAAATGAGTTTGAATGCCATTGCATTAGATTAATAAATCCAATAAAAATCAAACTGTAGGTGCCATCTGCAAACAAATGATGACAGACCTACAGTAGATGCTTTTCTCAGAATTAGTCACTTTCCTTTTTTTTTTTCAAATTCTTTTAACAAACTGGTGTCAAGGTGATGTGGCTGTATAAAGTCAGTTCTCCTCAAGTGCGCACAGGTGTCCTAGCAGAGTAACCACACAGTAAACTGATTTAAAACATAAAAAAACTTTTTTTGTGTGTGTGTGAATGTTTCGAAGGAAAAGTGTGCCTGTGCTACCTTTCTTTAAAATAAATGCCATTTGGCTTAAAGTGACCAGATGTTTGTTGGGACTACTGTGCGTATATATATAATTATGATTATAGAGTGAGATTTCAGGAAGATCTCAGAAATCTCTGAATTGCTTAGACACTTACCATTAGCTTTCGAGTGATTCAGCATCCTTTGGGTTTTGGAGCGGGTGCCATACTGTCCGTGAGCCGGAGGCAGGCCTGAGCTCCAGCCAAACTGGATGTTTTCAGGGGCCAGACTCTGGGCTACAGGCAGGCTGAGAGCCTCTTCCTGGGGCTCCTGTTTGAGGGTCTCCCCCTCTCGTCCAACCCTCTGGTACACTCGTCCCGTCTTGTCACTCAGCAAGCGCATCATGCCTGTTATCTGCCTCTTTATCTCCATCCCGTCATCACCTAACCAGACTGAGACACACAGTTAACATATATAGAGGCCATGCACAACCAAATATGTTTTTAATGAAGGACAGCTACCTTCACTCTCAGATGCATCCAGGTCACCTTCGCTGTCATTCTGGTCCGCATCATCCAACACATGACTGAAATCTTACAAAAAGAGTGGAAAACGATAAGGCTCCTTTGATTTTAAGTTGTATGAAATGTACCTGCATCACAGCAGAGTTCTGACATCAGTCTAAGGTCATGAATTATTTTGTTTATTGGCCAACGCAAGCACAAGCGCTACCCACCATACCAGTCCTGACAGGTCAGAACTCAATTTCATTTCTGTTCATAATTGGGGGACAAAACTACCTAGGCCATATAAACTCTGGCATCAACTCACAATCTTTATCTAAACATAATATGGAACCTTTTTTTGAGAAGGCAGCTGACCTTGAGGCAAATATTCATTTCAGTGTTATTTTCAAGATGTCTACAAGCTGTCAATTTGAAAATAAATGCAATATTTTGAAGATGGAGTAAATGTAATATGTGGAAATGTATTATGCCCTAATATGTTGGAAAACATTTTCTGAGGTCTCTTTATGTTCTTGTCATTTTGGGGTTAAGGAGCTACTTCTTCCTTAATCTAACCCTTAATATTAGTACTTAATTTATTCAGGTTGATTCAGTAATGTTAAATAATATTTTTGACTCGAATAAAACCAGTTCATTTAGATGTTACTACATGAAGCACATTTTGAAAAATTTATTAAAACTGATTTTTTTTCAGTGTTGTTGTTAAATACTTATGAAAGTGTCCCCAAATCATTTCAAACATCATTTCAAACATGTGATAACGCATTGGAAAAAAGTGGTTACTTGCGATTGTTACCTCAATGATCTATATATCTATGACGTTACCACATGACGCACATTTTAGGTTACCTCTCAAAACATTTTTGACAGTGTTGGTAGTTGATGTGGGTTTTTTTTTTTTCCCCAACATTAGGATTTTCAAGTAAACAATTACATACTGTATGTACTGCATAAGGGACATTATCATTTTGGGTCTTGTGACCGGTTACTATTTCTTTTAAGTTTTTCACCATTTTTAAATAGTCAAATTACATTTTAAAAGTACAAATATTCTATATAGTCTCAATTAATATGAGGTCAAAAAAAAACGGCATGTATAATAAATGGCAATACAAGAATGAGAAAAGTGTTTTTAAAATAGTTACATGGAGGGTAGCATGTTTTTTTATTGTTAACATACAACAATATCTATCAACATAAAAAAATGAAATTATCACAGTACTTATGGATAACAAGAGTAAGTAACGAAAAAATGGATTCGAGATTACATGGGAGAAAAAAGAAAGAAATAGGGAATTCAAAATACAGCAATATATACATTAACTAGGGTAAGCAGTTTAAAAGCAAAGCAAATTGTAGAGGTTTCAATTTTCTATTACCAGAGAGTGATATCATATTCAAATAGAAAAAGTTAAAAAAAAGATTGACTGTTGGAAAACTTACATTTATGCACATAAGATTTCATTTATAACAAATCAGGCACTTTTTTGTGGGGTCTGTTCCAAAGTACCCAAAGATAATGTTTAGAAAAGACGTATCTTATGGGTGTAATGCCACGTCCAAAATAACTAAAGAACAGTTTCAGTATATTGTTTCATGATCAAGAGTTGCTCTGCTCCCCAACACCAGACCACCTGTAGGTTGCGTGACTGTGAAACTCATTCTAGATCATCATCGCATTTCCACATCACATATAAACCTATATGATTTCTTTCATTCTTGAAAAAGTACACAATATTGAATAGACTGTATCCGTTAGAAGATTAAAATGGCATTACTATCAGTGCTGTAAACAAATGATTTAGAACCAATTCACTCAAACAGCAACAATGTATCCCGAATAGAACGCTGTGGCGGCGTGATGTCATAATGCATGATGCCGCGTGCAGGAATGTTACATTGTATCACAGGTGCATTCCAGAGTGCTGACGTAACGCCTCACTGTCTCTGCTCTATTGTCTGCTCCCCAAATAAACCAGCTTACCTGCATCGCTGACTAGTTTATAGCTCTGAGATTTCCTGCTCCGTTTCCTCTCCACAAACTCCATTTTAAGGGGCGAGCGGTGAACAGGCAGAATCCAGTCCCATTTATCAGCAGACAGACGCTTTAATCAGTGCCAAACTCATGAAGACCCGCACCGCCCGTCTCTCCGGACTAATAATGATGAAGATGACGTGTAAGTGTTCATGTTAATAAATAAACCTCTTAATTCTTTCCCAATTCGTCACGTCTATCCCCCTGCGCCACCTGATGGCCGTTCAGTTCTGAGGGGCGCAAATATTAAGGGTCCAGTTTACATTGGACAGTCTGGGGGAAAGGCTGAATCACTGAGGTTATAACATCTTTTCGATCAGTTTTTGAAGTCTGTGACAGCTCGACAAATGCGTTGATGTTTTGTATATTTTTACATCATGAAAACACCATAAAGGAGAACAGCAAGAGAAAAGGAATGAAAAAAGAAAGGGGAAAAAAACATAATTATGAGGATTAATATACAATCAATACAGCCCTAATAAATAAATAAATAAATAAGAAACCAAAATTAGAAATTAGAAAGTGCCACTGGTAATATAATAAAATTGATATTTCAATACAACTAAAATATTTTGCTAATATTTTGTAATATATATATATATATATGATTAAAAAAAGCACTTTATATATAAAAAACCTAAACCAACCTAAAATAAATAAATAAACAAACAAACAAACAAACAAATAAATGAAACTAGATCAATACAAATTGCAATTTAGAAAACACTTTGGACCAAAGTCATCATATTTCAATGCAACTGATATATACTTGCTCTTAAAAATACATGTGAAGACATGCAAAATGTTAGATCAAGATCAATAATAAATAAAATACACATCATTAAAAATGCACTTTAAATACAAAAACTTAATCCAAACATTACAATAAATAGTAAACAGTTTTCAACAACAGCAGTACAACTAGAATAAAGTTTGTAACAAAGTGATATTTCAATGCAAAGGTTATGTCAATGCATATATTTACTCTTAAATCTTCATTTCTCAATAATAAAATAAACAAAACATACATTTTAAATATACTAACACCAAATTTTAAATAAATAACATTTGGGACATTTTTGTCTTTTTCATTTTTGTTTTTTCACTCATTTTGTCTGTGTTAATGCCAACGGCATACATTTTCCCAAAGGTGTGTATTTTTTGGGTAATTTTAATATTTCAACCTCAGTTCCTATAATACATCTATAATACACTGTGCACATAATATAGTTACACTCAGGACCTTCAGGACAAAAATGTCCCCATTGAAACCCATTAAAACTGCAATATTTGATCCCAGTGCCATTAAAGCATAAAATCATGAATTCTATGATATTATGATTTCATTCCGGAGCACTGGCTTCAACATTTAAATGTTTAATATTTTCCACCAGATGGCGCCATTTTTCTCATGTTTAGCCTATGGAGCAAATACATTCTTTTCCCCTATTTTCTGTTTGCTGTATTATAGAGCACTGCAGGCCAATTATAATGAATAATTGTGTGTGTGTGTGTGTGTGTGTGTAAAAAAGCAACAGTGGCATTATGTCAACAAACTGGCAAATCCTGAAAATGAATGAATATTTGGTAGTTATGATCAGGACTGATGTTGGTTAAAAAAAATTAACTCATTGAAAGTGGAAAATAATATTAATATACAGGTGCATCTCAATAAATTAGAATGTCGTGGAAAAGTTCATTTATTTCAATAATTCAACTCAAATTGTGAAACTCGTGTATTAAATAAATTCAATGCACACAGACTGAAGTAGTTTAAGTCTTTGGTTCTTTTAATTGTGATGATTTTGGCTCACATCTAACAAAAACCCACCAATTCACTATCTCAACAAATTAGAATACATCATAAGACCAATAAAAAAAACATTTTTAGTGAATTGTTGGCCTTCAGGAAAGTATGTTCATTTACTGTATATGTGCTCAATACTTGGTAGAGGCTCCTTTTGCTTTAATTACTGCCTCAATTCGGCGTGGCATGGAGGTGATCAGTTTGTGGCACTGCTGAGGTGGTATGGAAGCCCAGGTTTCTTTGACAGTGGCCTTCAGCTCATCTGCATTTTTTGGTCTCTTGTTTCTCATTTTCCTCTTGACAATACCCCATAGATTCTCTATGGGGTTCAGGTCTGGTGAGTTTGCTGGCCAGTCAAGCACACCAACACCATGGTCATTTAACCAACTTTTGGTGCTTTTGGCAGTGTGGGCAGGTGCCAAATCCTGCTGGAAAATGAAATCAGCATCTTTAAAAAGCTGGTCAGCAGAAGGAAGCATGAAGTGCTCCAAAATTTCTTGGTAAACGGGTGCAGTGACTTTGGTTTTCAAAAAACACAATGGACCAACACCAGCAGATGACATTGCACCCCAAATCATCACAGACTGTGGAAACTTAACACTGGACTTCAAGCAACTTGGGCTATGAGCTTCTGCACCCTTCCTCCAGACTCTAGGACCTTGGTTTCCAAATGAAATACAAAACTTGCTCTCATCTGAAAAGAGGACTTTGGACCACTGGGCAACAGTCCAGTTCTTCTTCTCCTAAGCCCAGGTAAGACGCCTCTGACGTTGTCTGTGGTTCAGGAGTGGCTTAACAAGAGGAATACGACAACTGTAGCCAAATTCCTTGACACGTCTGTGTGTGGTGGCTCTTGATGCCTTGACCCCAGCCTCAGTCCATTCCTTGTGAAGTTCACCCAAATTCTTGAATCGATTTTGCTTGACAATCCTCATAAGGCTGCGGTTCTCTCGGTTGGTTGTGCATCTTTTTCTTCCACACTTTTTCCTTCCACTCAACTTTCTGTTAACATGCTTGGATACAGCACTCTGTGAACAGCCAGCTTCTTTGGCAATGAATGTTTGTGGCTTACCCTCCTTGTGAAGGGTGTCAATGATTGTCTTCTGGACAACTGTCAGATCAGCAGTCTTCCCCATGATTGTGTAGCCTAGTGAACCAAACTGAGAGACCATTTTGAAGGCTCAGGAAACCTTTGCAGGTGTTTTGAGTTGATTAGCTGATTGGCATGTCACCATATTCTAATTTTTTGAGACAGTGAATTGGTGGGTTTTTGTTAAATGTGAGCCAAAATCATCACAATTAAAAGAACCAAAGACTTAAACTACTTCAGTCTGTGTGCATTGAATTTATTTAATACACGAGTTTCACAATTTGAGTTGAATTACTGAAATAAATGAACTTTTCCACGACATTCTAATTTATTGAGATGCACCTGTATAATATTTTTATGGCAGTTTTTCGATGCAGAGATATTTGTCCTCAAAGGTCCTGAGTGTGAGGTATTTTTTTAAATCTGACACTGCACAAAAAGTGTTTTTTTTTTGTGCAGTTTGTTGTTGCTAATCGCTGACATATCCCAGACTGCGATAATAACAAAAAATAAAAATAATAAAAAATAAAAATAATAGAAAAAATCCCCTTAGCATTTAGTATATATATATATATATATATATATATATATATATATATATATATATATATATATATATATATATATATATATTCATAAAAAAACAACAGTGGCATTATATAAACAAACTGGCATTTAAAGGGTTAAAATCCTGAAAATGAATGAATATTTGGTAGTTATGATCAGGACTGATGCTGGTTAAAAAAATAACTAATTGAAAGTGGAAAATAATATTAATATATAATATTATTATGGCAGTTTTTGACGCGGACATTTTTGTCCTCAAAGGACCTCTGAGTGACTTTTTGAAATTGACGCACAAGGGTTGAAAATGAGAAGATTTACCCTCGCCACAGTCTGTTCTACCTGTTCCATGTCAGTCACACATTTGGCCACTAGATGGCGGTAATTCTCCCTGTGACTTCTCGTCGCCACCGACCAGTGACGCAGTGAAACAGTGAACGGAAGTGCATAGACATCGCGCTGTTGTTGGATGTTTACGTGCAGAAGTCACATTTGATTTAGATAAAATCGGACTTTTGTTTTGTTTTTGGGTTATTATGGATATGCTCAAAGAGGAGATCGCAAGGAAAAGGAAGCTTATAGAGGAGAAAGATCTGGTAGATGTGAGTACTTTCTAGAACACTTTGTAGTGCATGTTTACAGTTTACACAAACGTATCTCTCACGTGTGTTTATGTGTTTGTTTGTGCGATCAGTGCTCAGCGGTTATAAGTATTTATTTGGATGTTGTGTAGACATGTGGGTTTGTTTAATGCAGAGCTTTAATGTTTCTTTAGGACACAAAGAAATACTTTAAACGGGCTGATTTGGCTCGTAAAGAAGAGGAGGATTATTTCAGAAGATGCGGATACAAGGTACAGACTCCATTATTGAATGTAAAACAAGTGATATTCTATAGTAATCACTCATTATTTTGTTATAATTTTGTAGTCGAGTACTCTAACCCACAAAAAACGAGTAATCAATTACTATTTAACAGTGTTTGGTAAGTTACTCTAAAAAGTAACTAATTACTAACTACTAATTACATTTTCTACAGTGTAATTAGATTACTGTACTAATTACTCTGTCTGAAAAGTAATTTCATTATTTAGAGCTTTCAAGCTACAAACACCAAACTCGCCACAGACCTTCAGACTGGTCTGACTCGGATTGCTCTATCTTTTCTAACTGATCGGACTTCCGATATTCCCGTATCGGACTTCCAAACAGGACTGATTTTAAATTGACTCCCATTCAGGGTGTGAAAACTTTTCCCCGTAATAACTCCTTAAGAGGATTCAATCTACTTTCTGTCTATCACTCCATCACTCTCTTTTCTATCTTTCCATCACTCCACTCTTCTTATTCTTTCTTTCACTCCATCACTTTAACACCCTAGCAACTGCACACAACCTAGCAACCATTTAGTGCACCCTAGCAACCAAAACCCATTGACTGCCATTCAAAATGGCTTAGATGGATATCTCCTGATCAGAATGTCTTACAGACATGAGAGTTGGCTTGTTTGAAGTGGGTGAGCAATCAGTCTTCAAGTATCATCATGGAAACTACTTAGCCACACCCTAGAAACCATTTAGAGCACCCTAGCAACCAAACTCCATTGACTTCCATTCAAAAAGGCTGAGTATGATATCTTCAGATCAGAATGTCCTACAGACATGAGAGTTGGCTTGTTTGAAGTGGGTGAGCAATCCGTCTTCAAGTATCATCATGGAAACTACTTAGCCATGCCCTAGCAACCATTTAGAGCACCCTAGCACCCAAACCCCACTGACTTCCATTTAAAATCGGTTAGATGGGTATCTCAGGATCAGAATGTCATAAAGACTTCATTGTTGACTTGTATGACTCAGAACAGCAAGCAGCATTCTTGGTATCACACTGGCAACTGCCTAGCAACAACATGGGCTTACCCTAGCAACCAAGTAACATCACATATCTCTACACCAGAACATCGTAGAGACTTCCGAGGTGACTTGTTTCACTCAGGATGGCAAGGAGCCATGTTAAGTATCACCCTGGTAACTGCCTAGTAACCAGATGGGGTTACCCTAGCAACCATGTAACAAATCACATATCTCTGCACCAGAACATCATAGAGATTTCTGTTTTCATTCATTTGACTCAGGGTAGCAAGGAGCCTTTTCAGTATCACCTTGGTAACTGCCTAGCAACCAGATGGGGTTACCCTAGCAACCAAGTAACATCACATATCTCTGCACCAGAACATCGTAGAGACTTCCGGGTTGACTTATTTCACTCAGGGTAGCAAGGAGCCTTTTCAGTATCACCTTGGTAACTGCCTAGCAACCAAATGGGGTTACCCTAGCAACCAATTTTCCATTCAGAATAACAAGCAAGAATAACCCCAATTCCCAAAAAGTTGGGACGGTATGGAAAATGCTAATAAAAGCAAATAGAAGTGATTTATAAATTCTATTCACCCTGTGCCATAATGAAAGCACTACAAAGACGCATTATTTGATGTTTAACCTTGTGAATTAAATAATTTTAAAAAAATATACACTCATTTTAAATCAGATTGCTGCAACACGCACTTGAGACAGGTGCAATTTAGGAGCTGAAATAACAAGGTGATGTGAAATAAGTGAGGCAATCGTGTTATAGTATATAGGGAGCCTCCAAAAACAGCCTAGTCCTTCAAGAGCAAGGATGGGTCGAGACTCTCCAATTTGTCAACAGATGCTTCAGTAAATAATCCAGCGCCTTGAGAATAATGTTCCCTAAAGACAAATTGAAAGGACTTTGGGCATTTCACCCGCTACAGTGCACAATATAATTAAAAGATTCTTTGAATCAGGTCAAGTCTCGGTGCGTAAAGGTCAAGACCAAAAACCACTTTTGAATGCGAGTGATCTCTGATCCCTCAGACGTCACTGTCTTAAAAAAATGTCATTCATGTGTAATGGATATCATGAACATGGGCTTGGGATTACTTTAGTAAACCTTTGTTAATCAACACAATTCGCTGCTGCATCCACAGATGCAAGTTAACCCTCTGGGGTCTGAGGGTGTTTTGGGCCCTGGAGAAGTTTTGATATGCCTTGACATTTGTGATTTTTTTCAGTTGCTTAAAAACATATTAATGGCTAAAGTCTGATAATACTGTATTCAGCACAAACTAGGTTACAGTAATATGTGAGCAACATGTACGTACATGTTTGTATTTTTGAGAAAATAACGTATATGCGTGGTTTTTGAAAAAACAAAAATTTTAAGTCACTGAAATAAGGCCATATAACACATATTAAACATTTGTTCACAAGACTTTTGAGAACTGGATCTTGTAGCCTAAAGTTTTTGCTACAAAATGATGTGAAAACCATCCTGATCACTCATTCATACAAAACAATATAGTCATTTAACTTTTGTAAAACACTTTTAGTGTTAGAAAGGCCATATGCGAGGAGGCGTGGATGATCATGAATATTGATGTGATTCACACCTGAGGAGACAAAGACCCCTCCCCTGAGAGAGAATGAATGTGAGGAGACTTAACGATTGAATGTATTGTTTGTAGCTTATTCACAAAATCAAGTTTAAGTTAAAAGAAGTACTTAAACGTCTACCTGAACCAGGAAACCGGTTCTCGCCTCCTCCTTTCCCTCGAACCCCCTTACACTGGTGCCGAAACCCGGGAAAGGAGGAGGCGAGAACCGTTTCCTGGTTCAGGTAGGCGTTTTATTCTCTTCTGTGCAACAGATTCACTCTTTCAGGGTTTTCACTCAGTTCAATCATTCACTCACAAAAATAAACAAACTTATTCACAAAACACTCAATAGCTTCAACATGTAACGGAAATAGGTTGACCATGCTGCACACTTGTTTCTCTCTCACCCCGACTGCTGGCGGTGTGGCTCTTTTAAGCCACTCTCCCCGTGCTCACTGAAATTAGAGACAGGTGTTAGACATAATTTAGCTCAGGTGTAAGTGCCCTTACCGCTTTCTCTCTCTCCGGAGAGATGCTTGACCACGCCCCCGCTGCCACACTGTTCAACTGAGGGCACAAGTGAACATCACATGCCTGGCATTTCCAAGGCATGACCTGCCTTTTACCGTGCTGTACTTTGCAAAGCATGCACTTCTGGCGACCAATGGTGGCAATATTCTTTGCATCTGATGTCAGCTCAGCTCCTGGAACTGGTACAGGGTCACTACTGGTCTGTTTTGGTGCTACTTTCTGTGACACACCACAGAGCTCAGCAACAAGCTGTTCCATGAACTCTTTCTGGGTCATGTTACCACCTAGCTCTTTATGCTAATGAAAGCTTTGGTGGAAGCAATGTCCAATAAGTGCTGCATGCCCTCCTAGTGCGAATGGCAGGTGAAGGCGAGAGTGATGCAGCCACATTCCTAAAACAAAGTTGAAAACTATTATTACATATATATTCCAAAGTATAATACCAGTAGCCTATATGCATAAATGACGGAAAATTAATGGGTATAGACTCGTGCTGTATATGTCTGTCAGTGGTCCATTACCGGAGAGAGCACACTGCAAAAATGTACTCATTCACGCACTTCATCGACCGGGCGTATTTACAGCACATTTTACACATTTACACCCGAACAGATATTTGTGAGCACAAGTTTCGTTGATGATAATATTAGTTAAAATATCTAAAAATTCATATTATTTTTATATCATATTACATATCATATTTATATCATACAGCATACAATTTAAATACCTGCTTTAGCCGAAACAACATTTAAATGTAACTAAAACTTGCCGATTAGGACATATTTCACATTTCAATACTCTGAATCCTGGCTGGCAAGTCTGGAAGTAGTCCAACTAGTAAAATATGTCCATGTTTATATAAAATAGCATGTCAACTAATATGTAAGTTAAACTAAATTTCTTACTCATCCGGAATTGTATCCTCGGCTGGATCAAGTCGCTCTTCAGAATGTAAACGTTCATCGTCGGAGTCCCGCTCTTCTTCTGAGGAAAATGTGAACTCTTCGTCACTATCCAGGACCATCTGTAGAGCTTCCTCACCTGTGTAGCGTGCCATCTTCCAAACGCGCAGGAAAGTGAATGAATCTGATGATGAACTTGATGTTTTGATGTGGGGGCATTTACAATTTGCATATTTGTATTAATCGTCTCAGCACATTACCGTATGAATAGCGCGCTCTGTTGGTGGGTGGGATCACATTAGCAATAATTAGCTGAGCCAGGAGAAACTGTACATCGCTTTGTTCCATACAGATTACATTGCAGGAGAATATTTGTTTTAAATTTGAATTGTTTTATTTAAAAGTAGACATTTTAAGCTTTCTTTAGACATATATTTCATGTTTGTGTGATAAGTATTCGCGGAGTTTCAGTTCATTTTTGTGACGTGTTTCAGAAAGATGCTCGCGGAGACCGAGACGGCTGAAAGCACACCCTGTTTATTTTCTTTATTTTACAAAAGCACAAGGTTTTGTTGTTATTGTGAGTGTATACAAATAAAAGTAGACTCTTTATAGTTTCTAATGATGTCTTACACTTATCTGTATGCCCAAAAATGATGGTGTATTTTAAGGTGTTTCCGCTGTTATGCGGAAAAAATCCAGCAGGACGCGCCAGCGCGGTTAAGACTTTACTATGCAAAGGAGAAGCTATACATCAACACTGTCCAGAAGCGCTGACGACTTCTCTGGGCTCGCTCTCATCTGAGATGGAAAGTAGAACAGTGGAATCGTATTTTGTGGTCTGATGAGCACACAAAACACGAAATGTTAAATGTAAATGTAAAAAGACCATCCAAGCTGTTATCAGTGTCAGATCCAAAAGCAGGTGTCTGTCATGATATGGGGGTGTGTCAGTGCCATTGGCATGGGTAACTTACACATCTGTGAGGGCACCATTAATGCAGAAAGATATGTACCAATTTTGGAGCAACATATGCTGCCATCCGGACATCGTCTTTTCCAGGGACGTCCCTGCATTAACCAGCCGGACAACTTCAAACCACATACTGCCCGGATCACAAGTGCACGGCTGTGTATGCAAAGAGTGCAGGTGATAAAATGGAGTGTATATTTTCAAAAAAGCAAAAAAAAAAAACAAAAAGAAAAAAAGCAACGAAGTTCTCAAGGTAAAACATCAAAGAATGTGTTTTTGTAGTGCTTTCAATATAGCACAAGGTGAATCGAATTAACAAATCACTCCTTTTTGTTTTTATTTGAATTTTCCATACTGTCCTACATTTTTCGGAATTTGGGGTAAAAATAATTGAATACAAAATAATCATTAAATATACAACGATCAGCCACAACATTAAACCACCTGTCTAATATTGTGCAGGTCCCCCTCGTGCCACCAAATCAGCGCCAACCCGCATCTCGGAATAGCATTCAGAGATTATATTCTTCTCATCACAATTGTACAGAGTGGTTATCTGAGTTACCGTAGACTTCATCCATTCGAACCAGTCTGGCCGTTCTCTGTTGCCACGGTCCAAATCACTGAGATCACATTTTTCCCCATTATGATGGTTGATGTGAACATTAACTGAAGCTCCTGACCCGTATCTGCTGATTTTATGCACTACTGCCACACGATTGGCTGATTAGATAATCAATTAGATAATATGTTAATACCAATAACAATATTATTGTTTGCCATGTCAGTTATGGACTGAAAGGAAAATTTAATGTTTCCAAACTGAGATTATGCCATTTATTTATAGACTCAATATTTAGAACATGTTAAAATCTGCAAACACATTATCGGTCTATCTCTAATTATTTTATATTTTTTTTTACATGTAATTTTTTTGCATGATGTCTCAATTTTCTCACGTATATTTATTTTCTTCAAAGCTGGACATGCAAGAAGAGGAGGCGCTTCCATCTACATCATCCAATCCCATGCTAGAACTGGAGCTCACGGAGGAGAAGCTTCCAATGACGCTTTCTCGACAGGAGGTGGGTCGGCCAATCACAGTTCACCTGTCTGAATATATCTGCATTACGGTGATTGTTGGATGAAGAGAGTTTTTGATCTGTCCGCAGGTCATCAGGCGTCTGAAAGAACGTGGCGAGCCGATCCTTCTGTTTGGTGAATCTGATTACGATGCTTTTCAGAGACTTCGCAAGATTGAAATTCTAGCACCGGAAGTGAACAAGGTAACACCTAGCTTTCCAAACTTTTACCATAGTAAAAAAGTGGCTAAATATTCAACTGACTCGACACATTGGCTTATTTTGAGTGTGTAGGGTTTGAGGAACGATTTAAAGGCTGCCATGGACCAGATCGATCAGCAGTATTTGAATGAGATTGTGGGAGGAGATGGTGCAGAGCGGGACACACAACATGATCTCAAAGTACATGAAGAAAACACCACCATTGAGGAGCTGGAGGTAAATGTGCTCATGCAGGGAGCACACAATAGTAACAAGCTAATTCATTTTTCATTCTTGCAGCTTGTCAGTTCTACAATCTTTAGAGATGTTCAGTGGTCCTAACAAGAAGTATTTGGACACTTAAGTGTCATTGCATAGATAAAGTATCAAATGATGCTTGGGCTTGTCTCCTTTCTGTCCGATGAGAAGGAATGTTATCTTGTTGCCACTAGGTGGCACTATAGTCTTCTATGGACATCTGAAATGTGCTGTGCGTCTTCACAGACAATAGCTGTCTCAAGTGCCTGGAGACTACTGCAAAGTGTCTGTTATGATTTGAAGTTCATATATGTGATGTTATAACTGCTGTGTTTATGTCTAATAGGCTCTGGGAGCGTCTCTTGGCACAATTGATGATGTCAGAGACATGGACATCATAGTTAAAGTACTAAGGGTGAGTTTTTATTTATTTATGAAAGTCAAGACTTATTGAGTGTTCAGCATTTGAGAACTCACATTAAGTCATACATTGAAACGCTTGACATCTGATGTCATCTTTACGTAAATGTTTACTTTGATTTTGTATGTTCTCAATTGCAGTTTTTGCTGGGCGTGTGGGCCAAAGATCTCAACAGCAGAGAGGACCATGTTAAACGCAGCGTGAAGGGCAAAGTTGCCAGCGCCACCCAAAAACAGACCGAATCTTACCTGAAACCACTTTTCAGAAAACTACGCAATAAGGTATTCTGTTCCACAAGCATTTATTTATTTTTTTGCACTAATCATGTGCAGGATGTGAACTCTAGATATCAGCAGTTCAATATTCACTAGTTAAAATGCCAATTGTACAAATCAGGAATGGAATTACTACTAGTGAAAGTGCTCATTTTTGATGTTAGTAATTGCATTTGCACTAGTAAAAAACATTCATTCCTAATATCAAAAATGACATCATTACTCGCACTTATACACATTCTTCAAAATGGAACGTAATTTTGCATTTTCACTAGTAGAATGATCTGTCATTCACCCGTGTTCAAAAAGCAATTACAGATATCTACAAATATCTATATCTAAAAAGTTTTAAATTCAGTTTTCAAAATTGAATGCTGTATAAAATCTTGAATAACATAGAAAAGGTCTTAAATATCATTCGCGGAAGTCAATTGTTGATAGAAAAATAAAAAGGCGTTGTTGCAGAGTTAAGATGCAGTGCTGCATTTATTTGTGTCATTGGCAATCAGACTCAAAAATCAGCATTTTAGCGCACGATACACTGTGCTGTATTTAAAAAAAACGTGCTATTGCATTGAAAAGATGGCTATAGATGGTGTTCCAACAAATAGAGATGTAGAGTAACCAAATGTTGAATTGCATTTTTTTCCCTCCCCTTTTCTCCCCAATTTTGGAATGCCCAATTCCCAATGCGCTCGAAGTCCTCGTGGTGGCGTAGTGACTCGCCTCGGTGACTCGCCTCGGTGGCGGTGGATGAGTCTCAGTTGCTTCCGCGTCTGAGACAGTCAATCCACGCATCTTATCACGTGGCTTGTTGAGCGCGTTACCGCGGAGACGTAGCACGTGTGGAGGCTTCACGCTATTCTCCGCGGCATCCACGCACAACTCACCACGTGCCCCACTGAGAGCGAGAACCACATTATAGTGACCACAAGGAGGTTACCCCATGTGACTCTACCCTCTCTAGCAACCGGGCCAGTTTGGTTGCTTAGGAGACCTGGCTGGAGTCACTTAGCATGCCCGCGACTCCAGGGGTGGTAGACGGTGTCAGTAATCGCTGAGCTACCCAGGCCCCCCAAATTACGGTTTTTAATGTTTGCGCATTGTTTTACAGCTGAGCGAGATGAGGGAATGGGAATGTCCTCTCCTAATCTGTCGTCTCTCATATGTCTGATTCATTTTTTCGTATACGTCTCTCTCCCCCCGAATGTTGCTTTGGAAAGTTTGAATCATTCGGACTGTTCATGCAAATTAAAATATTTAGAGATGATTCATCAAAATATTACTATGTATTAATATATTGATGCAAATAAATAAATGCAATTCAATATTCTTCTTCCATGAACTCATTAAGTCAAAAGAGTGGGACTATTTTAACTACATTATTTTACCTTGCAACAATTGTTGTTTGATCCAAATTATGATCCTTTTGGGCAGGGTCGGATTAAGGTACTCTGGGCCCCTGGGCTTACACTTTTACTGGACCCATCAAGTTGTCAGGGGGTGCGGAATGTTTGGAGCGGAACGTTACCCTATGACCATGCGCTACACGGACACATTTCGCTGTTGCACCCCCTGGGCACACGTCAATAAAACCCATTGGATGATCCGCTCCTGCTTTTGGTGGGTAAAAAAGTCAGCGAATAGAAAGAAAAAGTCATTCATGTGGTTCAACTAAACATGTTGACCTCGCAATTTAGTGACTAAAAAAAATTACTTTGTTCCATAACTGGTCTTAATTTCTTTTTAAAATTGGCAGTAAAAAGTCTTAATATGTAGATACCCTGCTATAATTAATTTCTAACTAGTTGAAATTCCAATTTCACATATCAGCAATGCACTTACTAGTAAAAATGATCGTTTTGTATAACAATAATTACATTGTTACTAGTGCAAATATCCATTCCTGATATGAACAATTGAATTTTGAATAGTAAAAATGCTAATTTTAAGGCTTTTTTGATCTTTAATTACTCTCTAATTTATTGATATCCAAAATACCAAATCCAACATGTTGAAATACATTTACAGATATCAAAAATTAGCATTTTCGCTAGTTGTGTAATGCAGTTGTTAATATCAGGAATGGATTTTTGTACTAGTAACAATGTAATTATTGATATAAAAAATTATAATTTTTACTAGTATGAAGTCCATAGCTGATATGTGTATACTAAGAAATTAATTTTATATTTTAAAATATTTCAAATAGATTATTTTTAAATATTATAATTTTTTTTTAAATATAATTTTAAAATATCTGCAATAGCATGACAGATCATTGTGAAATTCTACTAGTTAATATACAGTTACAAATATCAAGTGCAAACTTATTTACTGATGTAAAAAATGAGCACTTTCGATTGTAGTCATTTCATGCCTGATATCCAGAATTAGCGTTTAAACTGGTGAAAATTTAATTATCTATAATTCACATCCTGCACATGATTAAGTCAAATCGGCTTGCCATATTTACACACTTTTATTAGATATGGTGCTTGCAGGACTTCTGCCTAACTGATAGTTTCATCTCCCCAGAATTTGCCAGCAGACATTAAGGAGTCCATCACAGACATCATAAAGTTCATGCTGGAGAAGGAGTATGTAAAGGTGCGTCCATGTTCCATCTGAATTCTCATATTTAATTACCTTATTAGCATGTTTGTTTCGGCAACTCTACTAATGTTCAACTCGTATGCATGCAGGCAAATGACGCCTATCTGCAGATGGCTATAGGGAACGCTCCCTGGCCCATCGGTGTGACCATGGTGGGCATCCACGCTCGTACTGGCCGCGAGAAGATCTTCTCCAAACACGTAGCCCACGTGCTCAACGACGAGACCCAGAGGAAATACATCCAGGTATGAACCGCAGTGTGTTTTATTATATAAGTCGCTGTTGCGTCTGAGCAGGTCAGTGATGTTTTTGTGTGTGCGTTGTCTTTTTAGGGTTTGAAGAGGTTAATGACGATCTGTCAGAAACATTTCACAACGGATCCCTCGAAGTGCGTGGAGTACAACGCTCTGACAAACACCTGACCGCATTCAAAATTATGCATCTCATGTTGTAAATAACTTATTGACTGTAAATACACCCCGTTTTGAGAATATTTACAATCTTTATTTTTTTAAATAAAGGCTTGTGTTATCGTATGCTACAGAAGTTATGTTTTCTGTTATTGCGTTGATTGATACTTGTAACTCTTGGATATTCTGTACTTTATATACACTGGTGTCAGTCACTGAGTGGAACGCTAATGAAAATGTTTCACTGTTTACGTTTCTCAATAAATAATGTCAGCAGAAAAGAACAAGAGGTGTAAGTCTTTTCCTAAACAGAGGGAGCGGATACATTCCTTTTAAGGATGACCGTCTTGAGATTGTTTGTGCTTGAGTCACTGTCCCAAGAGAGCTGTAGTCACTGCTCGACCAACTCAAATGAGTTAAAGTGCTGAGTCACAGGAAGAGTGTGTGATGTCCTTATGACCTTATCCCAGGACCAAATCTGATTCAAAAAGTCAAATACAGATACAGTTGGGAAGGACTATCACAATTCAAGAGCATCATTGATCGATAAATCCTTCCTAAAAAAAAAATAGAACTTACATTTTACATATTATGAATTCATATATTCCACATGCAACAACGCAATGCATTTTCGTAATTACACTGTGTAACAAATCGTTTTTTTTGAACTGGTGTTTCAAAAGCATGAAAACGCAGATATGAAAAACCAATGGTTACAGTGCATCCGGAAAGCATTCACAGCGCTTCACTTTTTCCACATTTTGTTGTTACAGACTTATTCCAAAATGGATTAAATTAATTATTTTCCTCAAAATTCTACAAACAATACCCCATAATGGCAACGTGAAAGAAGTTTGTTTGAAATCTTTGCAAATTTATTAAAAAAAAACAAAAAAAAAAAACAAAAAAAAAAACAAATCCATCACATGTACATAAGTATTCACAGCCTTTGCTCAATACTTTGTTGAAACACCTTTGGCACCAATTACAGCCTCAAGTCTTTTTGAGTATGATGCTACAAGCTTGGCACACCTATTTTTGGGCAGTTTCTCCCATTCTTCTTTGCAGGACCTCTCAAGCTCCATCAGGTTGGATGGGGAGCGTCGGTGCACAGCCATTTTCAGGTCTTTCCAGAGATGTTCAATCGGGTTCAAGTCTGGGCTCTTGCTGGGCCACTCAAGGACATTCACAGAGTTGTCCCGGAGCCACTCCTTTGTTAACTTGGCTGTGTGCTTAGGGTCGTTGTCCTGTTGGAAGATGAACCTTCGCCCCAGTCTGAGGTCCAGAGCGCTCTGGAGCAGGTTTTCATCAAGGATGTCTCTGTACATTGCTGCATTCATCTTTCTCTCGATCCTGACTAGTCTCCCAGTTCCTGCGGCTGAAAAATATCCCCACAGCATGATGCTGCCACCACCATGCTTCACTGTAGGGATGGTATTGGCCAGGTGATGAGCGGTGCCCGGTTTCCGCCAGATATGACGCTCGCCATTCAGGCCAAAGAGTTCAATCTTTGTTTTTCATGGTCTGAGAGTCCTTCAGGTGCCTTTTGGCAAACTCCAGGTGGGCTGTCATGTGCCTTTTACTGAGGAGTGGCTTCCGTCTGGCCACTCTACCATACAGGCCTGATTGGTGGAGTGCTGCAGAGATGGTTGTTCTTCTGGAAGGTTCTCCTCTCTCCACAGAGAAACACTGGAGCTCTGTCAGAGTGACCATCAGGTTCTTGGTCACCTCCCTGACTAAGGCCCTTCTCCCCCGATCGCTCAATTTGGCCGGACGGCCAGCTCTAGGAAGAGTCCTGGTGGTTCCAAACTTCTTCCATTTACGGATGATGGAGGCCACTGTGCTCATTGGGACCTTCAATGCAGCAGACATTTTTCTGTACCCTTCCCCAGATCTGTGCCTCAATATAATCCTGTCTCGGAGGACTACAGACAATTCCTTGGACTTCATGGCTTGGTTTGTGCTCTGACATGCACTGTTAACTGTGGGACCTTATATAGACAGGGGTGTGCCTTTCCAAATCATGTCCAATCAACTGAATTTACCACAGGTGGACTCCAATCAAGTTGTAGAAACATCTCAAGGATGATCAATGGTAACAAGATGCACCTGAGCTCAATTTTGAGTGTCATGGCAAAGGCTGTGAATACTTATGTACGTGATTTCTTTTTCGTTTTTTATTTTTAATACATTTGCAAAGATTTCAAACAAACTTTTTTCACGTTGTCATTATGGGGTATTGTTTGTAGAATTTTGAGGAAAATAATGAATTTAATCCATTTTGTAATAAGGCTGTAACATAACAAAATGTGGAAAAAGTGAAGCGCTGTGAATACTTTCTGGATGCACTGTATATTGCCGGTTTATATCAATAAGTGATGTTTTTAATTTGGTCAGTAACTGGCAGATAAATATGGTGCATCCGTACAGATAAATAAGTACGGTAGCCGATACATTGGTGTATCCCTACAGATAACATTTTTATAATTTATTTTGGCTTTAGTACAATGATAATATAAAAGCTAATTATTTTAATAGTCTTTTACCAATTTTTTTCTTTAGTCTTTATACACAAAAATATATAGTGAGCTTTATACAAGTCCCTCACAAGGTGGTTGTCAGATTTGGGGGTCTTTATCAAAAAGGTTGAAAACCCCTGCATTAGGGTGCATTTGAAGTCATTTTGTTTTCCAGTTTCATGCTGTCATGCTTTTCATCTTATGTGCTGTGAAGTTACAAACGCTTTGTGAATCATTTCAACCGATTTACTCAAAAGAACCAACTAATAACAGTTTGTGAGTCTGTGAGTTGGACGTTACTATGTCAGCTGAGGTGGGCTGACAGTGATGTTTTAAGTCAAAGTCAGTGTCCGTGCTGTTTGCTGCTCAGACTTCCAACTTTTCAGTCTGTTTTCTTTCTATATTCACACATTCACATGCTGTACATATAAACTCGAATGTCTTGACCCTGACACTGACAGAGTTTGAGCAGATCTTTCTCTCAGGGCTCTGGAGAAACCCCAGACTCCAGCTCCCATCACCCCTTGCTGCAGTCTCCACAGTGATGAAAGAGTTGCATTCGTAAATACACCAATCCAAAACTCCCAGGACACACTTAATATGCGTCCCTTCACACAGCATTCCAGCATGCACTCTGTTCTCACGGCTTTGGCGAGTAACACACACACACACAAACACACACTTTCATCACTTGAGAGAATAACAGATTCCAGCTGCTTTGGAAAGCTCTAAAAGAATGGCCTGCTCTGCTCCAGACAAGAAACATTATTCGGGAAGAAATGGACATTATTAGCATGGGACTGAAAATGTGTGTGAATTCATGCAAAGTGCTGTGTTCTGAAAGATTGAGATTAGGTATTATTACTATAAAGCAAAAATCGTAGAAATTTGTTTTGTTATGAATAGGTTGTAGTTACTTCAGACAGCTGAGAACTGCTGTGACCCATATTTTTGGTTGCTTTTAATGGAATGGCAGGGTAAAAAAAAAAAAAAAATATATATATATATATATTAGAATAGTATTAATTTAACCCTCCTATTCTGATAAAGAATGACCGCTTACTTTACTGTTTGTGCTCATTTTTGACCGGAAACAATCCAGATGATAGCATTTCTTCTTCCCTGAAGTAAAAACAATAAAATAATGCACTTCTTATGGAATTTTATGTTTTTAGATCTAATTTACATATACATTTGTCTATTTCACAATTCATTTGCATATTCAAATAAGCAAATTTATGTAACTTCAGAAAATTAACACCTACACTTCTATAAGTTGAAACATGAAGAAAATATGAGAATCTGTCATATTGAGGGCAGATTGCAGACATCTGGTGAAAAAAAATAAAAAATCATGTTATGACAATAATAGCCAGTAGATGGCAGCAGTGTTCTGTGCAGCCACCTACTGTGTAGTAATTGTAAAATGATCACAAGTCATTAATTTTTATATATTTTTAGACATTATCAAACTGTTATTTATCAAAGTTTAGCATTTAATTTTTTTTTTTACAGATTTGAAGAGTCAGTTTTCGCAATAGTGTCACATTATGCTTAGTCAAACCTGACCTTGTGTTAACTATAGAAGAATTTTGTTACCAATCATTTTATTTACATTTTAAAAAGTAAGTGAACCCTTGGATTTAATAACTGGTCGATCCTTGTTTGGAAGCAATAACCTCAACCAAGCGTTTCCGGTAGCTGCAGATTAGACCTGCTCAACAATCAGAAGGAGTTTTGGACCATTCTTCCTTACAGAACTGCTGCAGCTCAGTCATATTCTTAGGATGCACAACATCTATATTGGGTTAAGGTCTGGGCTCTGACTGGGCCACTCCAAAAGGTGGATTTTCTTTTTTTTTTTTAAACCATTCTTCAATGGATTTACTTTTATGTTTAGAGTTATTGTCCTGCTGCATCACCCGACTTCTACTGAGCTTTGGCTGGCACACAGCCATCCTGACATTATCCTGTAGGATATTGTTGTAAACTTTGGAATTAATTTTTACCTCGATGATGGCAAGCGGTCCAGGCCCGAAGCAGCAAAGCAGCCCCAATTCACGATGCTCCCTCCACCGTACTTCACCGTTGGGATGATTTTTTCATGTTGGTATGAAGTGCCCTTTTTACACCATGCGGTGTGTTCTTCCCAAACAGTTCAACCGTAGTTTCATCAGTCCACAAAACATTTTCCTAGTAGCGTTGTGAAGTGTCAAGGTGGGTTTTTGTCAGACTTCAGACGTGCAACAATGTTTTTGTCTTCCTTCGTGATGCCTTGCCATGGACACCATGCCTGTTTAATGTTTTCTGTACGTTTTTCTTGTTCATTCATTCCAACTAATTAACCGGTCTTATTACTTCCTGTTCCAGTTGCTGCTGGCATGCTGCACGAGTGTTTGTAGCTTGCTAGCCTGCTTAGCATTGCTTTTTCTTACACGTTCATCATTTTATCCTTTGTCATTTTACCGCGTGCTTCGGGTTGTTCCACTTTTCTACTGTTTCAAGTGCATGTATTTACCAGCGTGCACCCCTTTTCTCTCTTTTTTTCTTTCCGCTTGTCTACATCTCGCATCACGACTGCATGCATTTGTTTTCTCCACTGTGTTTCACACGGATTATTGCATCAATCTCAAACATCGGCTGATTAGGAACCACATCGAACCACATCAATCTCAAACCCTTGCCCCCCAAGAACAACCATAACAACAACAACAAACAACTGCAGTAAGTCATGGCATCCACTCATGTTATTTCTTCCTACATTACATGCCACATGTTTACTATAGCTTCTTCCGTCTGCAGTGAGGGATTAACTGGTGATAAATGTAAGGAATTAGTCAGGATGACGGAGAAGGTTCATGAGTTAGAGGCACGCATCCGAATGCTAGTAGAGGTCAGTGAGAAAGAGAAGCCAGTAGATACTGTTTTGGATGCGGGTAGTACAGCAAGCAACACACACTCCTTGGTTCCGGCTGTAGAGCCCCCGCAGCAGGGCATTTGGGTGACGTCTCTGCGGCATACTCGCTCAGCAAAGTGACATCACTCTCCCGTTCCTGTCAGGGTTTCCAATCGATTCTCCCTACTCAGTGATGCACCCACTGAGAATCATGTTGAAAGAGCCTTAATAATTGGTAATTCTATTGTAAGGAATATGGAAATAGAGACTCCAGCCACCATTGTTAAATGCATTCTGGGGATCGAGCGTCTGACATCAGATCAAATTTACAAGTGCTGGCTAATGCCAAACGTAGATTTTCTAAAATTGTTATGTCGGCACTAATGATGTCCGGCTTCGCCAGTCAGAGATCGTGAGCTTGCAAAAACAATGTCAGACACTGTAATATGCTTTGGCCACCTCCCTGCTCATCGTGGTGATGAGGTTTATAGTAGATTAGTGTCACTGAACGGCTGGATGTCTGAGTGGTGTCTGGAGAATAGCATAGGATTTATAGACAATTGGAAGAGTTTTTGGGGTAGACCTGTCCTGCTAAAGAGAGACAGACTCCATCCCTCCAGGGAAGGTGTCACTCTCCTCTCTAGTAATTTGGCTCATAGTCTTAATAGTGATAGTATCTGACTAACTGGGGCCCAGGTCAGGAAGCAGACAAACTGGTTAATCCGAACGTCTGCTAGCTGCCTTGAGATGTCACACAGGTCACATAAACTACAAAACATAGAGACTGTATCACCTAGATATCATATAGAGTCTGTGTCTGTTCCCCCGAACAACCAAACACATAACTCTCATTAAATCATTGAGACATATTTTATCAAGGCCAAACTTGAAAAAAATAAAATTAAAGATAATTTGCAGGTAGGATGACTAAACATTAGATCTCTTTCTACCAAAACACTAATTGTAAATGAATTATTACAGATCATAGTCTGGATGTTCTCTGTTTAAGAATCTACTCCCCCATGTTATTGTTATATACATGAACCTCGTCTGAAGGGTCAAGGAGGAGGTGTTGCTACAATTTACAGTGAAGTTTTTGGTGTTACTCAGAGGACAGGATATAAGTGTAAGTCTTTTGTGACACCGTCAGATATAAATTAAAATCTTCTAGTCATTTTTTACCCTTGCTACAGTGTATAGATCACCCGAGTTTCCTTGGTGAATTTGCAAATTTTCTATCAGATCTAAAAGTTAATGTAGATAGAGCTTTAATTGTTGGTGACTTCAGCATTTACATAGATAATGAAATGACACATTGGGATTAGCATTTATCGATATTCTCAACTCTCTTGAAGTCAAAATGCGACAGGACCAACTGTTCGGGATACAGACACACTCACTCAGTTTAAGTCTAGACTAAAGACTCATCTATTTAGCCAGACATACACCTAATATATCCATCAGCTCACAATTAGGCTGCTTTAGTTAGGTCTGCCAGACCCATCACCTTTGTTTATTGATGGACTACACTCTTGAAATGCAATACATAGACTATCATTTAATTGCCAACAAAAGCCTTCATCAGCCAACTAACAAAGGACAATGCATCTATGTGAACTTCTGTAGTTAATCCAGAATGGACTTCAAAGATATTAGTCATTAATCTTAACGTTCATAAAAAAATCTTTGTTTTAAACACTGACCGTTAACACTTACTTAGTTTAATAATTTTAAACCATGACTTGCACTATACATGAGTAATTAGGATTCCTCCGGTAGGAGGAAACCTATTGTTATTGGTGGTTTTATTATTATTATTATTATTATTATTATTATTATTATTATACTTGTGCCCCAATATCTAAAAAAGTCAACAGTCAAAAATTTTCTAATTTGGTACATTGATACTACAGGCCATCGGGAACCCCCACACCAAGAATGGCCCACATTCGCCCTTAGGGGGCGCTACAGGCCACGCCCAAATGTCCCATATTCAAAGTGATGGCATTTCCACCCCATTTGTCCAATTCTTCTGAAACTTGGTGTACGTGCCTCATTTCTCACGGGGAACAAAAAAGCCTCAAGGACCCATAAGGTCTGCCATGATGGATTTTCCTGTACAATGAAAATTTGGGAAAACCTACAAAAATATTTAAAATAAATAAAATATTTAATTCAACAAAACTTCGACTGAGCTGCTGCACATGATATGGAAGATTTCTATAAATACAGCGTCTCTTGTTTTTCACATTCCAGCTTCAGTAGGTACAATAGACTCAGATGCCCCATAACAGTGGGCAATTCTCCAATGTTTGGTTTTCCGATGTTGTGTTCCTGTTGCCAGGGGAGACCCTGTGCCTTTGTCTAAGGCACAATCATCCTCTTGAAGTCCAGCAAACACTTCCTGTTTGTGAGTAATATCAACACCCCAGTAACCAGGAGAAGAGGAGTAGTTTATCAGAATTCTCCTAAGCAGTCATTGCATAACTTGTAGTATCTTAAGACGGGAAGTGGTCACATGAGACTTGTGGGAATTAAAGAAATAACTCACCCAAAGATGAAAATGCTGTCATCATTTACTCACCCCCTCATATTGCTCCATACCTGCATGACTTTCTTTTCTTCCACAGAAGTCAAAAGTTGCTGCTCTTTCCTATACAATGAAATCATAATGTGACCAAAATAAACATAAAAGTAATCCCAATGATTTGATTCCAGATTCTTTAAAATCCAGCTTGTTGGTGCATGATGCAGAGCTGATGGACAAGGGTGAGAAAGTTGGTAGTCTCTAATCCCAACCCTGCTCCTGAGAGAACACATTTTTGATGTCTATTTCAGGTCTTGGGGTCTCTACTAATGGGCTGATGAGTTGAATCAGGTGTGTTAGATGGAAAAAAACATTGAAGGAGAGAAAACAGATTATCAGATCCAGTGGTGTCTTTTTTGGTTTAGACAGTACAAATGTAAAACAGAATGTAAATTTGTGAAAGGGTCTGACTGACTACTTTTATCTACATGAGTGTCTACGTAATCTGAAAGTCAATGGGAAAAAAGTTAACTTTAGGTTCAACAACTCCATTGTTTTCAAAGATGTTTAAACTGAAAATTAGTAAAAATGAAACAGTACCAAGGAAGTGCTACTATGATGTATAAATACTTCACAACTTAACTAATATATCCTTTACATGCACACACAAAATTGTTTAAAATTTTTCACATTTCAATTTCATGAAATTTCAAAACAATTAATGAGTAAACTTTAACAAAATAATAAAAACGAAATATTTAGATTTTGTTACTTTAATTTTGTTAAAAATGACACTATTCAATTTGATGGAATTTTGTTATAAAATTAAAATGCCTAAATATTAAAAATAGGCTAAAAGAGGGGCCTGGGTATCTCAGTGAGTATTGATGCTGACTGTCACCCCTGGAGTCACGAGTTTGAATCCAGGGCGTGTTGTGTGACTCCAGCCAGGTCTCCTAAGCAACCAAATTGGCCCGGTTGCTAGGGAGGGTAGTCACATGGGGTAACTTCCTCGTGGTCGCGATTAGTGGTTCTCGCTCTCAATGGGGCGTGTGGTAAGTTGTGCGTGGATCGCGGAGAGTAGCATGAGCCTCCACATGCTGTGAGTCTCTGCGGTGTCATGCACGAGTCACGTGATAAGATGCGCGGATTGGCGGTCTGAGACCGTCAACTGAGACTTGTTCTCCGCCACCCGGATTGAGGTGAGTAACCGCGCCACCACGAGGACTGTCTAAGTAGTGGGAATTGGGCATTCTAAAGTGGGTGAAAAGGGGATAAAAAAATTACAAAATTTAGAAAATAGGCTAAAATATATGTATATTTAAATGTAATGGTAATGAGAGTATCATAATGACCATATTTTTTGCATTACAGTAACGAGAGTTTTACGGGTTAAAATGCGTGTAAATGTAATGGAAATAATGTCACAATGCACAAAATCTTCACGGCCCTAAAAATAGGCTTAATTTTCTATATGCAAAATATGTTTTTGTCATTGTTTGCTTTGATCACTCTTATGCACTCAAAAACGTTTTTTTTGTGCCTATTTTTAAGATTTACGTATTTCAATTTCATAACAAAATTCCATCAAATTATTTTGTGTACCTTTTTTTGTTTTTACAAAATAAAATAATACACTTAAAATATTTACTTTTGTATTTTATTTTGTTAAAGATTACATTCAATTTGATGGAATTTTGCTATGAGATTAAAATGCGTAAATCCTAAAATGATTTTTTTGAGTACATTCATCCTCTGGAAAATGACAGGATAAAAGTGCATTAAGATGAATTCATCAGTAAAGTGAAGTAAATATTTGCAGTTCACACTAAATGTTCTCCATTCATAAGCCTCACGAACATTAGGGATAGAAAAATTCATATTTAATTAATAGAGCACTGACATAAGAGAAAATAGACTGATAATTTCTACCAAAAACAGGGCATCACATTTTTATTACCTTTGATTCTTGGATGCATAATCAAAGTGAGACTATCTTTAAAAATGATCCATGTTTACTATGACACGACACTGACATTTATTTTTATATTTTTGAGCAGTATTCAGATTTGGCAAATGAAATTTCACTTTCATGTGCTTGTTATTTCAGTCACAGGGTGTGATTCAGTTTCACCTGCGGCTCGTTTCACTTATGCACGAACGCAATCCACGAAGGATAAATTAAATTAGGCCTCAAGGAAACAAATGATCACCTTCACCCACCTGCAGGCATGTTGCGTTATGAATCATGATAAATATGCATTAACTTTTGTAAATATACCCTGTTATCAGCATGTACCAGTTTAATATATTCTTCATATTTGGAGTACCTTTCTTCCTAAATGTCGCTGGAAAACACAAGAGGTGAAACACAGCAATAAAACGATTTCACGCTTCAGTATAGAGAACATTCAGCAATAATTTATTTCAGAATCTCAAAAACCAACACATTTCTCATCTGGAAAATTCAGTATCAGTTGCCAACAACACAGCTTTTGAAAAATGTTTTATACAAATTCTTAATAGAAAAAAGAATAAATTAACTGTGGAATTTGGTTATATTTATCCCGCCCAACAATTCCACTTTTTTCTACAACACCATTTTAATTGTGTCCTGTTATGTCTGAAATGAACTTATGAAACATGCTCTATTGTCAAGATGAAGTGAGAGACAGTTTAGTTACTAATGTTCTTCATTTTGCACGACTGGTATTAAAACTATTGACAACAGTAAGCAAAAGTCTACAGCTAGGAAACTAAAGCCGTAACTGGTCTTCCTGTAGCACCTGAACGTGTTGTTACTGTTTCCCAGCTTAGAGTGAAAAATAAAGACAGAAATAAAACAAATACTGATTTAAAAATCATCAAACGAATTTTAAAAGAACACAGTCAAGGTTTCCATAGTCCTGCCTATAAATGTTGATAAATGTGTTAGCTTTTTTAATATAAAAAGATTTACGTTATTGAGTACAGGTAGACAAGAGGAGTGAGTTCACGTTGGTCTACAAGGGTTCGGGGAGGTACGAGGTCAGAGTGAACTCTAAATGCGCGAGCGTGAGGTGCTTTTTTATGGAAAGGGCTGTTTTGAAACCATGTTTTAGGTTTAACATCAAGATGCACAGCGTGCACTGAACATGCACGAGAAGGGTGTTTTTATTGTAATTTTATGGCAGATAAAAAATTCTGATTTTTAATATTTATATATATATATATATATTTAAAGAGGCCGTTTATGGAGCAGGAATCAGATAACTGGGTGTTTCCTTTCATTTGGTAATGCGTGTTACTATTTGTGTTCTAACAGTAGTGTGATTTCAACCCTTTTGAATAAACACCTTTAATGAATGACAGTTATTAGTTGCATATTTTAATGCACAAAATACTGACTACAACTGTTTGACGTTTATTAAATTATGTTGATAATTAACGACAAAGGGTGTGCTTTCAACGACCTGTTTCTTAAGGTACTTTGTGTACACACTGTTTTGTATCTTGCAGAGTGTGTCATAAATGTGGTCTTCAAATGTATGGCTTGATGTTTTCGTCGGTCAAAAATGACCGAGGAGAGGGGCACCCATGGTTTCAGTTCAGATCTCGCTGATGGCATAAACATCTTGTTTTCTGAGCTTATGTTTTCACACTGGTGATGGCGGAGGTTTTTCTGCTTTTAAAACGAAGCACCTGCTCTATTCTCGTCACATTCTGAAATGCTTTTCTCTTGAAATTCTTCACATCATTTAGCCTGAAAAATTGTGTTGGTTTTAAATGGATGGTTCACTAGAAAATGATAATTCTGTCATTTACTCTCCTGCATTTTGTTCCAAATCTGTATGACTTTCCTTCTTCTGTGGAACACAAAAGGAAATGTTCTGCAGGATTTTGCTAGCCTACAGCTTAAGTCACCATTCACTTTCATTATATGGGAAAAAGATGCAATGAAAGTAAATGGTGAATGAGGCTAACATTCTGCCATACAGGTTTGGAACAACAACAACAACACAAGGTTGAGTAACGACTTTTTATTTTTGTGTGAACTCTCCTGTTAAATCTGTGCGCCTCATTATGTTATGCTCATCTGACTTTAAGGTTTTATAACCACGAGCATAATGTTATAATTGTTATATAGATGTAAGTATTATCCTGAATATTAAAAACACAGACAAACACACATAAAAACATAAAACCTATAAGGCCAAAATTGTTTGGTGTCCCAGGTAAGGTTCTGTGTTGTATGCTGCGTTCCATTCAATTTGGAAAGTCGGAATTTCCAACTTCCTACTTGGGAAAAGTGCAATGGAACGCCACTGGAAGTCGGACTTCCAATTTGGAAACTCAGATTTCGCCCAGATGCAGGTGCTTTACGTCATGCAAACAAGTAATTTTTGTCGTGTTTTCTTATAAAATTATCCAAACATTCTTAAAACAACAAAAATTGACTTGAGAAGATATTTTGCATTGTTTTCAAAGTAATCTAACAAAATGTAGTAATGTTTATGCCTGTAACAAGAAAAAATGACCAATGGCGTAAGAAAAAAAACTTGATTAAAAGAGAAAACATGTTTATTTTTCTTAACCCATTGGCAAATAGTTTTGTCTTATTTTAAGCAAAAACCCCACCAAATTTGGTTAATTTCTCTCAAACAACAACAACAACAACAAAAGAAACCCATAAAGATTTATCTTATATTATTTCATTTTTTTTTCTTGTTTTAAGGATGTTTAGATATTTTTACTGGAAAATAATCAAAAATACATAGAAAGTATATGACTTTTTGCAGTGTACCCAGGTTAAAGTACAAAGTTAATGATAAATATTCACTTTTAAGTAAATAAAAAGCATTAATGAGTAAAAGTTGCAACATTACATAATAATAAAACTTGTTTAGCAAATGTTTGCAGAGATAGGTGTGTGAAATATGGTAAATTATAATTGCACACAGCTTTATTTATCCTCTACAATTTGTTTGCTAAGAGAGGTAGCACTGCAGTTTTTTCTCTTTGTGTCATCTTCCGAGAATCAGACAATGGAATGCTGTTATGGTCGGAGATCGGAGATATCAAGAAGGAATACTGACTTTGAATGGAATTCAGCATTAGAGACGGCTTTACTGATGTATATGGAGAAGGACTATGGGGTTTGTAGTTTTTTGGGCTGTGACAGTTCTGCATACAGTGTGGGCTTACAGCAGGGCATTATGGGGTGTACAGTTAATCTGTGTACAGTACAGGATCAGAGCACCATGGCGGCAAGTTGCTGTAGATCGTTGAGTTTTTATGCGGCAAATACAGTACTTCACAGATTGGTCATTTAATGAGAGAGGGTCATGCTAACCAAGGCTAACCTCCATCTAACGTTTTCGATACGTTTTTATAGCTATGGCTTGATTGGCTTCTAAATGTTAGCAAATGAGGAATTGCCTGGACCACAAACAATGAACCCATTTTTGAACGATTTGAAAGACAATTCAACATTACCACATTTCCAAATACCTCGAAATTATGCACACTACCCTTCAAACATTTTAGAACACCAAGACATTTTTGTTTTTAAAAGAAATTGATGCTTCTGTTCGCCAAGGATGTTCTGCTAAAGCCTTTAGTAATGTTGCAAATTATTATTATTGTTTCAAATGAGTGTTTTATTTATTTTATACTTCAATATTTACCCATGTTAGCAAAGCCCCATTTTCAGCAGTCATTCCTCCAGTCCACTAAGAAAATACTGTCACCTAATCCTTAAGAAGCTCAGTGGTAAAGACGCTGGCTACCACCCTTGGAGTTCGCTAGTTCGAATCCCAGGGCGTGCTGAGTGACTCCAGCCAGGTCTCCTAAGCAACCAAATTGGCCCGGTTGCTAGGGAGGGTAGAGTTACTTGGGGTATCCTCCTTGTGATCGCTATAATATGGTTCGTTCTCGGTGGGGTGCGTGGTGAGTTGAGCGTGGATGCTGCAGTGGGTGGCGTGAACCCTCCACACACACTATGTCTCCGTGGCAACGCGCTCAACAAGCCACATGATAAGATGCGCGGGTTGGCGATCTCATATGCAGAGGCAACTGGGATTCGTCCTCTGTCACCCAGACTGAGGCGAATCACTACGTGACCACAAGGACTTAAAAGCACATTGGGAATTGGCCATCCCAAATTGAGAGAAAAGCTTTTCGTCTAGTTTTAGCAGTTAATAATGGTTGTGCTACTTAATGAAGCGTTTACATCGCGATGAAGTGTCTTTCCAGTTTCTGAGGTATTGAGTACAATCCCACTTCTTATGAGCTTCAATAGCTGTGTCTCGTTTCGAAGGCTGCGTGCTAGGTAGGACGCGTCCTTTGAAGGCTGCAGTATACCGAGCATCCTCCTTTAAACAAGTCTCATTTAAACGAGACGGCCTTCGTAGGATGAACGGAAACAGAACATGACAGCAAGCCACTCTTTAACAAGCGCGAGCGCTTCGAGTGTGAAGGGAACAAAGTCCCTTTAGAAGGGAATGCATGAGGTAAATTTTAGGAGAGTTATAATGATGTAAAGAGAAAAGAAAATAGATTTTACAGGTGTAGTTTTAGTCTAATACTTTATTTTAATTATATATTAATATAATTATACATATTATATACTCTGCACCCATCTACTGAGGTATTTCAACTTGGGAATTAATATCATACTTACGGGCAAATTGGCAAATTTTTTCCGACATTTCCGTTGAAGCAAAGAATTGTGGGTTGTAAGTGCCCACGAAGGATACACCTCATGCATCCTCCGAATTCCCGTGAAAGAAGGTTGCATTCGTAGGCTGCATTTGAAGTGTCCTACTCGCTTTTATGAAACGAGACAGCCTCGATGACGTATGCGGCTGACAAATGCGACCTCCGGAGGACGCAGCCTTCCAAACGAGACACAGGCAATTTTGTTTGAGATGAAGTCTATTCCATGCACGACCGACTTGAAAACATAAACCGGATCTAACCAGGATGGAGAAAGAAGCGGATGGCCCAGTTGCACAACAACAAGAAGACAAGTACATCAAAGTCTCTAGTTTGAGAAACAGACTCCTGAAAGGTCTTAAACTAGCTGCTTCATTGACCAGTACATGCAAAACACTTGCATTACTGCAAGAAGATTCTTTGAGGAACAGAAAGTTTGAAGACTACAGAATAAAAAACAAATAAAAAATACAAATAGTCGTTTGTAACATTATGAATGTCTTTACTGTAGTTCTTGGTCAGTTTAATGCATCCTTGGTGAACAAAAGCATTCTTAGTGTTATAAAACTTTTAAATGGAAGTGTGGTTATTAATGATAGTTATCATAATGTTCCATGGAGATCTACTTCAGATTTACATGCATCTTGTCATTTCGGTGGAATCCTTTTCACAATGTTGCATCTTTAATGATATTTTCAGGGTTAATCTTCAATTCCAGGAAGATCGGAGAAAAGCTTTCACCATTTAAATTCTTTATTCTTTCCACAAAATATTATAGAACATAAAACCAGAAAGTCCACAAAGAAAAGGACGAGGGGCTTATTTATAGTTCATGGTCCAATCAGAAGAGAGGCTGTAGAGTGAAGGCGGGGCTTGTGGTCACACTTCTTTTTTTAACAGAACTGAGAACATAAAGATCTTTACAAAGAAGATGGTTGACGACAAAGTAGTCCATCGGAATGTGTTTTTGTGCATGTCGTGTATGAGAGAGAACGCTGTTGATTCTCTGACGAATGTCTATTTGAGCATGTGTGTGCATGAGTTGGGGTTTATCTATAGTACAACGCTGACACATACATGCGTACATGAGAAGTCTCTCGTATGCGCGTCACTCCAGCGACGGATTAAACATTGAGGGCTTGTGCATACCGAGGAACTGGCTGCCAGCTAACTGGGTCAAAGTTCAAAGTCTAAGGGGGAGGGTCAGGAAAGGTCAAGCTCAGTTCAGTTCATTTAGACTCCATAGTTCATAAGCACTGTACTGCTGGATATACACAGAGAGAGACAGGAAATAGGTGAGGTGGTACTGGCTCCAGCCTTATGGGTTTTTATGAGTTGAGGTCCGGCCAATGGACAGGCCTGCCTTTAGAACACTCTCTTATTGAGAGAGGAATGAGGGATGAGGGTTCAGACGAGTGTTCCCGGCTTTGCCTTCTCATGTCCGTACCACTGTACGTCTGCTATCTCAGCACACAGAGGACTGCTCAGGAAACAACTATCGTTGAACGGCAATCTGCAATGAGAAACAGACGAAAGTGTTGGACATCTTTTTTTTAAATGAACAGGTACATTAATATAGACGATTTATAAAGCGGATAGTTCTGACACTTAATTGTGACTGGATGAGTTACATTCAAAGCTGTGGTAAAATGACACATTCTGTATTAATTCGCCAAGTTGCTACATGTCATGACAACCGTAATCGGGGGGGGGGGATTTTTCCCCTTTTTCTCCCAATTTGGAATGCCCAATTCCCAATGCGTTCTAAGTCCTGGTGGTCGCATAGTGATTTTGCCTCAGTCTGTGTGGCGGAAGACGAATCCCAGTTGCCTCCGCGTCTGAGACAGTCAACCTGCGCATCTTATCACGTGGCTTGTTGAGCGCGTTGCCACAGAGACATAGCGCGTGTGGAGGCTTTACGCCATCCACCGCGGCATCCGCACTCAATTCACCATGCGCCCCACCGAGAACAAACCACATTATAGCAACCACGAGGAGGTTACCCCATGTGACTCTACCCTCCCTAGCAACCGGGCCAATTTGGTTGCTTAGGAGACCTGGCTGGAGTCACTCAGCACGCCCTGGGATTCGAACTAGCGAACTAGCGAACTCCAGGGGTGGTAGCCAGCGTAATTTACCACTGAGCTACCCAGGCAATAAAAAACCCAATAAATGTAACTTTCATTGAATATTGGTGTCTTTAATCAAACTGCTGTTGCTGGCATTTTTTTTTTTTTTTTTTTACAACAATGAGCCACTCAAGTTTGTGCATTACTTTGATTTTACCATGGTTTACCATACTCAAACATTAGAGATTCTGCAGAACCATTTCTACCGAGGTAGCTAGCTATCTGTGCGGCTACTGACTGGCAGGACTGCTTTAGAGCAGTGTTTCTCAACTGATGGGTTCGGATAGGGTCACGGACAGCAGGGAAAGAACAATGCCAGGGATCTTCCTTCATTTCAATTTTTTCGGTGGCAGCCTAAGCTAAATTTCAGAGCGGCAAGGCAAATTTAATGACATTCACTGCACGTTCCGGCGCTTTATATGTGCTAAATATGCTTCTCATCTAAAGTGCGCATTTGCGATTGAAGCCTGGTTTTCGCACGAGTGCGCCACAGACAACAAAACTGATGCGACCCATTTGAATTCTAGTGAGAGTTTAGTTTAAAGTGCTGTGGAGGAAGTCAAACTTCTCGAACAGCCCTGACTGAAAAGAAACAACACTGAGACATGCGCCAAAATAAAGGTTTTCAAATTATACATCATCCCCCTACTAAAGTTAATCATGATTTTACAGAAGTAATAGTTACTGCTATATTTTCACAAAAATGCTACCTGCCTGGCCCAAAAAATAATTGCACATTTTAATATTTTGTTGGACCGCCTATAGCTTTGATTACAGCGTGCATTCGTTGTGGCATTGTTTCGACAACCTTATGCAACTTCATAAATACAAGATCTTGGCCAAAAATGTATGCAACTCTGGACGGAAATAAATGTTGTGACGTTGCATACCCTAATATTTCGTTGGACCGCCTATAGCTTTGATTACAGCGTGTATTCGTCGTGGCATTGTTTCGACAACCTTATGCAACGTCACAACATTTACTTCCGTCCAGAGTTGCGTACATTTTTTGGCCGAGATCTTGTATTGACGACGAGAGAGTCGAACCACTCTGTAAAGTCTTCTCCAGCACATCCCAAAGACTTTCAATGGGGTTAAGATCAGGACTCTGTGGTGGCCAATTCATGTGTGAAAATGATTCCTCATGCTCCCTGAACCGCCTGATGAATCTTGCCATTGTCGTCCTGGAATATACCCGTGCAGTCAGGGAAGAAAAAATCCATTGATGGGATAACCTGGTCATTCAGTACATTCAGGTAGTCAGCTGACTTCATTTTATTGCTGCATAACGTTGCTGAGCCTAGACCTGACCAACTGAAGCAACCCCAGATCATAACACTGAATCCAGAGGCTTGTACAGTGGGCACTATGCATGATGGGTGCATCGCTTCATGTGCTTCCCTTCTTACCCTGACGCGCCCATCGCTTTGGAATTGCCTGGACTCATCAGACCACATGGACATTCTCCATTGCTCCACAGTCCAATCTTTATGCTCCCTAGCAAACTGAAGTCATTTTTTCCGATTAGCCTCACTAACAAGTGGCTTTCTTGTGGCCACACAGCTGCTTAGTCCCAATCCTGTAAGTTCTCGTCCCATTGTGCATATTGAAATGCTCTTACTTTCACTATTAAACATAGCCGTGAGTTCTACTGTCGATTTTTTACGATGTGACTTCACCAAGAGTTTTAGTGATTTTTTTTTCGACCACATTTCTTCCACGAAGCTGACGGTTCACCACAATCCTTCCAGGATTTAATCATACGATGGACAGTTCTTAACCCAATTCCAGTGATTTCAGCAATCTCCATTGAGGTCTTCGTTTACTTGGCTTGATGCGTGCCAATAATTTGCCCCTTCTGAAACAGAGTAACATCTTTTCCACGACCACAGAATACGTCTTCTGACATGGTTGTTTAGGAAATGAGAAGCTGCACACTGCATCAGTTAGGGTTAAAAGAATTGTTGCCATCTGAAACATATTAATCACTGCAATAATGATCCAATCGTAGGCTCTTAAGTATCTGCTTATTTAAATCCAAATGGCAACCATTTTTTTGGCCAGGCAGTGTACATTAATTTGAATCTATTAGATCTCTTTTCTTTTTTCAACTGTGAAAGTTTCTTAATGTGTTTAGGCTACTTTTTTATAACAATTTTTTCAAAGAAAGACTAGCTATATTGACCTAACCACACTGATGAGGAGACAGCCATGGTCTTACCTGTGCTTATATAGCATTACATTGGAAATATAAGGGCAAGTACATAAAATGATTTAAAGTCTGAACCTCCAAGATTTATGGATAAATTATTGTCAAAGTTTTCCTCATGTGTAATACATGTTTTGTTTGAATGATGTTTGATATTAGGAAATAAACTGGAGTGGTGGTGGCGTAGTGGACTAAAGCACATAACTGGTAATCAGAAGGTTGCTGGTTCAATCCCCACAGCCACCACCATTGTATCCTTGAGCAAGACACTTAACTGCAGGTTGCTCCAGGGGGATTGTCCCTGTAATAAGTGCACTGTAAGTCACTTTGGATAAAAGCATCTGCCAAATGCATAAATGTAAACAGAATAGACTCTAGAGAATAGAAAACTAACTGTATCTTATTGACATCATCAATACAAATGTCATCACTTAAAAACTATACCAACCAGGAAATACCACCCAGGCTATATTAAATACAGGTTGGGTCTTTGTTGGGTCACAGCTTGATGTCCAATGTAAAATCTTGTCTCTAGTTGTGAACCACTGCTTTAAAGGAATGTTCCACATTCAAAACAACTTATGCTCAATCGACAGCATTCGTGGGATAATATTTTGCCTCAAAAAATAATTTTGACTTGCATTGTTCGACTCATTTATATATATATATATATATATATATATATATATATATATATATATATATATATATATATAACAAACCCCTTCAGGGTGATACCAGTCCTGATCACCATGTCGGGGTTTATTGTACGATAACAACTGGCTGACTGTACATTATCCCTTACATATACTGTATGTAAAAAACAAAACAAGCACAAATCACGGTTACAGTGAGACACTTACAATAGAAGTTTTATAAACATTAAAATACAGTTTCAAAAGTATAGTCGCAAGACGTAAACATTATATATGTTAAAATAAATTTAAAGTGATAAAATCAGGGATTTATTTGTATTCTTCATATTTAGTTTTATTGTAATATTTGAAAAAAACTTTACACAGATGCAGTTAGTAAGTGATTTTATCACACTATAGTCATTTCAAAACCTATATTGTTTATGTCTTGTGGCTATACTTTTAAAACAGTGAGTATTTTAACGTTTACGGATCGGCCCCATTGACTTCCATTGTAAATGTCTCACTGTAACTTAGCTTATTTTAAAATACACAAGTTGAAATAATGTTTTGTGATTATAAACATTATGCCACAAATGCTGTCAATTGAGCTTAACTTGTATTGAACCTGGAATATTCCTTTAAGTTATTTACATGCTGGACTTGTATAACGAAACACTGAGAAATGCAGAAATACAGAGTGGGACCAGTCCCGAACAAATAAAGACCCAGAGTTTTTAAAACAGTCCATCAAGATCCATATAAAAAGAGCAAGTTATCAAATGAGATGAAGTACTTTTCGTAAAGTGTTTGAGAAGTATTGAATTCAGTAAATTATCCAATAGCAGAAATTCTTTCTTTATTTATTTTTTCAGTGAATTGAAATGAAAATAAAAATGTTATCATGATATAAACCGTTATCATGACATCAAAATTACTCATACTATGATATAAGATTTTGGCCATGCCACTCATCCCAATAACAACATTTTAACCCTTGTGCGTCAATAAAAAAAAAGTTACTTAGTGGTCCTTCGTGGACAAAAATGTCCGTGTCAAAAAACTACCATAAAAATATTATATATTAATATTATTTTCCACTTTCAATGAGTTAATTTTTTAACCAACATCAGTCCTGATCATAACTACCAAATATTCATTCATTTTCAGGATTTTAACCCTTTAAATGCCAGTTTGTTTACATAATGCCACTGTCGTTTTTCACACACACACACACACACACGCACACACACATTTCTCAATACACACATACAAAACACACTCTGACATCCATACCAACACACACACACACAATTTTATCTGCATCATTTATTCAGTTGGCCTGCAGTGCTCTATAATATAGCAAACAGAGAATAGGGGAAAAGCATGTATTTGCTCCATAGGCTAAACATGAGAAATGGCGCCATCTGGTGAAAAAGAAAAAATTTTTGAAGCCAGGGCTCCTGAATGAAATCATAATATTATAGAATTCATGATTTTATGCTTTTATGGCACTGGGATCAAATATTGCAGTTTTAATGGGTTTCAATGGGGACATTTTTGTCCCGAAGGTCCTGAGTGTAACTATTTTGTGTACACAGTGTATTATAGATGTATTACAGGAACTGAGGTTGAAATATCAAAATTCCCCCAAAATACACACCTTTGGCAAAATGTATGCCGTTGGCATTATCACAGCCAAAATGATCGAAAAAACAAAAATGAAAAAGTCAAAAATGCCCCAAAGGTCACACCAGGGTTAAACATTTTTACTCATTTTAACTAACAAATTCAGTTAAATTTAGCACACAAGAAAATGACAACAAAGCGCAATCAAAAAAGGTGAAGGAGTGAAGAAGTGAGATACAGGACATGCAGAGAGATACAAAGAGAGAGAGAGAGAGAGAGAGAGAGAGTACCTCTCTACTGGTCAGTGCTTTGGTGAGAGGAAGAGCGGTCTTCAGTAGGAGAACTTTCAGTTGCATCACTGCCCCGAGAAAACACACACACATTCAAGCAGAGGTGGATTAGTGAGACAGAGAGAGAGAAAGAGAGACAGAGGTTAGCATTTGTGGGTAGCAGTGATCAGTTAATGTAAAGTGAGTTTAAAATTAAAGTGAACAACACACACAAACACACACACAGCATTGGGTACAGTTAGGTGAACCTCTAAACCAAGAGAATTTTCTCCAGAGTCCAAACTTTGACCAACATCCTGTTCTTTGAAATAACATCCCACTTACAAAAAAAACAAAGCTGTATAATCTCAAAGACAAGCAAACACATGCTATCTTAGAGAACCAAGGACAGCAAAACAAAAAGCTGAAAATGATTTTATGTAGCTATAAACTTTGTGTTTGTGTAGTTAAGTTGGTCAAAGTTTAATGCATGGAGAATTGTATTCGCACCAGTTAACGAATGCTTTAGTGATGAAGCACCAGCACTGAATACTTGTGTTATATAGAGTTTGTGACATAACTACTATTAACTCTAACAATCTAGTGAGATGTTGTTGTTTAGATTGACTAATTAGATCTAGCTCTTAACTAATTTTTTTGTTAGTCCATCTACATGTTTCTAGAAACTCTTTCAAAACTAAAATACAGTTTCTAGGTGCTACTATGTCATCTAAGGGGCAGATGGAAGTACTTTCTCTTACCCGCTCTGCCAGTTGAGGATGTGTTGTGGGCTACAAGGTGGAGTAGCTGCAAGGTCACTACAGGGCGTTCCACTCCTCTGACTGTGTGGAGATGCAGCTAAAACAAACACATACATTATTATTATTATTACACACTAACGCATACAGTAGAGCTACAAACACATATTCATATACATGAGGTTCATGTGTCAGAGATAAAGCTGACTGCTCATTGCTATCACCCTCTTGACAGTGTGAGAGAGCTCCTGGAAGAGGTTTGGATCTCTGAGTGTTTCTGCCACCCAGAAAGAGGCGATAATCCCCCTACACACACCCACACACTGACAGCCTCCACACACACACACCTGTCACCAAAGAACTTAAGTGGACAAATAAGAGAGGTCTGAGAGATGCTGAATCAGTGCAGTACGGACATTTCAGAGTAGCATATACTGGCTGTAGCATTGTTTTCGGAAAAGCCAGTATTTCAACTTAGCATATTTCCTAAATCTCTGATAACATATTATGATAATAATACAAGAATATGTACACAAAAAAAGAATGTACAGACAGACAGAGAAGACATAATATTTAATGTGACGTAAATGAAAAACAAGGCTGTGAGAAACAGTTTGGAAACACAGTCTGGAAACCTGTCAGTGTCAAATTAAATAGGTTGTTTACCATACTAAAGCACTGATTTACTAAGCGTTTAAAATGGGTACTCCAGTCCAAATTCATAATATTGGAGAGAGTTGTCTCCCCCGCCCCCTCCTCCCCAGACTCGAAGCTCACACGGGTTGCCAGTTTGAGGACACGCAACAGGAATGAGCAAACTGACAATGGCAAGCGATGAGCCTTACACTCATGTATAATGTATACGTTTGCAATGTTTTTATTGTTTGCAAATTATAAACCAGCTCATGTGGATTTTTTAAAACTCTGTCAATGTTAGCTAGATGTATTGCTAGCTTCCATGGCTGCAGTGCGCTGTGTTTGCCCGCTAACTTGTTTCAAATCTGGCAACCCGGTGGGCGGGATCACACAGGCCAAAACACAAACAGAAATTCCGGCCCAGAACGGACATTTCAGAGTAGTATATACTGGCTGTAGCATTGTTTTCGGAGAAGCCAGTATTTCAACTTAGCATGTTTCCTAAATCTCTGATAACATATTATGATAATTTTATGCTTTAGTACAGTAATTATATTACATATTGCTCCTTTAAAGGGATATTCCGGGTTCAATACAAGTTAAGCTCAATCGACAGCATTTGTGGCATAATGCTGATTACCACAAAAAATAATTTCGTACACTAGAGACTGACACTAGGGGCTGTAGCCTTTAGCCTCCTCATTAGCGCACCCACCTCCCATGCCAGAGATGCCGTTTCAAATCCCGCTCGGAGCAAGTCGAGCAGGTCCGGTTACAGTGGTGCCGTGACCCGGATGGGAGTGAGGTTTAGGGGAGTGAGTGTAACGGGAGCCAGCTGGTGTGTTATAACTGTGCGGTATGTGGAAACCTCACTCCCCTGGCCTCAAGAGGTGCACTAGTGACTGACACTAGGGGCTTTAGCCTCCTCATTAGCACACCCGCCTCCCATGCCAGAGACGCCGGTTCGAATCCCGCTCGGAACAGGTCGAGCAGGACTGGTTTAACACAGGAGAGAACCAGCACTCGCTGCTCATTTTGCGAAAGCCAGACACACTTGTTCAGCGTACTGGCACTGGACGCAATATTTGACTTTTAAAAATAATGTTTAAAACATTAAATTACAACATAAATAAGTTAGTAGGTCAGCACTGACCTTTTTTTGCGCATGCTATCAAAGTTGAACATCTTTTTATACATGCAAACCTTGTGTAAATCAGGGCCTAAGGGTCTATTAAGTCACTTTTTTTTTTTTTTTTTGCACATTGCATATATGTGTGTAACCTGCTGACCTGGTGACCCCTTTACTAGTGTTCCTATCCGTCCCCCACGTCCGTCTGAGGCATTGGAGCTAGTGTGCGTGATGCTTCTGTGCTCCTTCAGCGATCCAGACGAGCGCTGATACCAGCATCTCAGTTCCTCTGACACTGCTGTCCGCCCCCCTCCTCCCCCCTCCCTGCCCAGAGATGGAGTCCTCACAATCTGTGAACGAGAAGGAGTCAACCTCCCGCTGCTCCCGCCCGCTTCCCCGTCTTCTCCGGAGCCCCACCCCTCCTTATAAAGGCCCCCGGCCGTGTAGGAGTTGGAGGTCTTAAACTGCGCCTTGACGCTGTAGTGCCCCTCCTGGTCGTTCTCCAGGCTGCGGACCACCACGGCGTTGGGGCTGCTGCCCTCTGTGTAAAGTGGGTACTCTTTGATTCGGTACTGCGATGAGGGCTGGCTTTGACTGTGGAGGTACACGCCCTGGTGACTGCCGCACACGCTTCCGTGAGTGCCTCCATTGCGGGCCGCCAGATTGGGCATGCTGCCGGAGCTGGAAGCACCCAGGTGCCCGGCGGATTTGTGCCGTTGCCGCTGGCGCTGCCGGGCTTTAGAGGGTGAGTCCTCGGCTAGCGTGCAGTAGTTGGGGTTGGAAGTGGACGAGGGGTAGTAATGTTCCGAGCTGGAGTGGCTGGTGCAGGACGAGCAGTCGTCAGGGACCATTGAGCCATTACTTCCTGTCCTCTGTGGACCCGACAGGAAGAGGTCAGGGCTAAGTCCTGCTTCTGTGTCTGCCTCCAAAGAGAGCAGCTTCCCCTGAGATTCCAGACTGGAACTTCGCCCACGGAAGGGCTGAGTTAGACTGAGAAAGAGAAGAAAACCGAATTTTAGCACATGATTTTATTTTTAAATGTTATGTTGAAAAATAAATGAATTTACGATACATAAAAAACATACAGTATAATGTCAATAAAATATGCTATTTTTTTGTTTTTATTGTTTTTATAAGGAATGTTCCTGATTCAATACAAGTTAAGCTTAATTGACAGCCTTTGTTGCACAATGTTGGTTACCACGAAAAACAGATACAGTACAATTACGTTACAATTAAGTGCCTCGGTCGTGAATGGTGCCAGTCCATAAACATTAAAATACACACTGTTTCAAAAGTAAAGCCACAAGACATAAACATTATTCATGTTAACATGATTGTAGTGGGATTTACTAGCGTTACTCCGTTTAGCAGATTTTCAGGTTTACTGGTGTTACGTCATCATTACAGCAAAGTAATACAGTAATATTGGATATAACTTTACACAGATTAGGTTAGTAAGCAATTTTATCACACTAAAATCATGTTAACATGTGCAATGTTTACGTCTTGTGGCTATACATTGGAAGCAGTGTGAACTGGCCCCATTCACTTCCATTGTAAGCGTCTTACTGTAACCCAGATTTGTATACATTTTTTTCTACATAACCGGGGACTTCTACAAAACCAATGCTGTTGACTGAGCTTAACGTGCATTGAACCTGGAACACTCCTTCTAAATAGACAAACAGATACTAAAACAATAGATTATGTTGGCATGTTAACAGCAGAGGACATTAGAGAAAGTGTGTGTGGCAGCACCTGGCCGAGTGGACGTAGCTCCGTGTTCTCATGTCAGGAGTGGAGGGCATGCTGGATTGGCTGTTCCAGTGAGGGAGGGAGCGCACAGGGCTGTTCTGAAGAGAGTTACTCCCACCCGCTTCACAGCTGCCTGTGCTCGGGAACCGCCTGTGACTGCTGCAGAAAGACAGAGAATAATAAACTGGTCATCTAATTAATTCACGTTACACGTAAGGTAGATTCACACGCAAAAACATAAAAACATTATGTTGCAGGCAGGTTTTAAGACTCTGTGTGACAGGTTCCACTGGGCTGGCATGTGTTAGAATCATGTTCATTGTGAATAGGCCTTATGCAATGTGTCTACTCATGCTTTAACATAGTGCAGGAGAAGTGGTTGCTGATTCGTCCATACCTGGAGTGGGAGGAACGTTTCTTCACCCTTTCATAGGGTTCGTCTAATGAGCTTTCGCTCCACATGCGCGGTTTGATGGGAGACTTGTCATAGTCGCTGCGCTGGTAGTGCAGGTGTCGCAGTCCGTCCAGGGACTGTGGTGGAGGAGGCCGGCTGTGGGTGGGGGGTCGGGGTGGGAGGCCTTTATGTGGGGAGGCAGCCGGCGAGAACGTGGGGGTTCCTGTCACCTGGGGGTCATCTGGAGAACAGAGAGGGAGAGGAAGTGAAGTTTAAGGTATAGATGAATATATGACTGTAGCCAGGCGCAAGTTTCCAGTATCAAGAAAACTGTCTGGTCTCACTAAAAGTGAAATACTGCTTGAATGGGACATAATCACAGGCAATCAGAACATGTTTCATGTGTAATATGATTAGTAGAGCAGGATTCTGGTGCATTAAGATTTCATTGTGGGTGGGGCTACGCAGCATAACAAAACAAAAATAGAAATCACATGACAAACTAAATGTCTTATTGCTTGTGGCAGTTGTGGCTGGTGAGGTCAACAACTCACTGCAGGAAAAAAATCTGATTTTTTTTTCTCGAATCGGATTGTTTTAGACTGACTGTTCAAACTGCAGGTTATACATGGATACATCTGATGTGTTTTAGTTCAGACTGCAGTCGCATTTGCTAGCACGTCCACATTAGTTGTCACAGTAATGATGCAAACTTGTGTATAGGGCTGGGCATTGATACAGATTTCCAGATTTGATTTGATTCTGATTTCGATTTGCTTCGATATTGATTCATATGTGTATATTTATTTTACAATGTCTATTTTGCTTACTTTCTCTCTCAGCTAATGCTCTTTATTATAAAGGAACATTCTAGGAAACCCTTCTAGGTACAATTAGAAAATATTAAATTATACAAAAAAATTTTGAGCATTCGTTTTTCATCATATGTCACATTTTAACTTTTGAAAAAAGTTCAAATTCAGTCTGCACATATATATATATATAAATGCAAATGCAGCACTTTCAAAACATTTACTGATGAAACAGACTGAATTTATTCCAACAATAAACATATTCAAATTGCATATATTATGCTGCATATATGTTTATCATTGACTTGCATAATGTGTACTGTTTACAATATTTACATTGACATGGAGAACAAATGCAAAATCGGTCCTGTCTCTTTAAGAAAACCGGCATCAGCCAGTGCGTGCATATAAACAAGGGAGGACGTGCATGGTGTCTTTAGTGCATTCATGTGTGATTACAATTAAACGTTTATTTTGTTGTTTTTAATCACCAACTGGCTATAAAAAAACAGAAAGGGTATTAAAAGAGATTTATTCAGTGACAAATGGATTACGTGGATCTTGTCTTTGGACACACAGAACAAGTCAAACCAAACTTTTACACACAATGAAAGGGTCTCTGTGTTAAACGTCTTCGCCACAATACTATATAACCTGCAGCAGTGCTTAATGCATCGCATCATTAAACAAGACAAACGTTATATCAATATATGCATCAAACTCACTCAGAATGCCGACACGGTTTTCCACGCATCATTTTATTAGGCCATATCTATGTACAGTTGAAGTCAGAAGTTTACATACACATAGGTTGAAGTCATTAAAACTCATTTTTTAACCACTCCACAGATTTCATATTAGCAAACTATAGTTTTGGCAAATCTACTTTGTGCTTGACATGAGTAATTTTTCCAACAATTTTTTACAGACAGATTGTTTCACTTTTAATTGACTATATCACAATTCCAGTGGGTCAGAAGTTTACATGCACTAAGTTAACTGTGCCTTTAAGCAGCTTGGAAAATTCCAGAAAATGATGTCAAGCCTTCAGACAATTAGTCAATTAGCTTCTGATAGGAGGTGTACTGAATTGGAGGTGTACCTGTGGATGTATTTTAAGGCCTATCTTCAAACTCAGTGCCTCTTTGCTTGACATCATGGGAAAAGCAATAGAAATCAGCCAAGACCTCAGAAAAAAAAAGTGTGGACCTCAACAAGTCTGGTTCATCCTTAGGAGCAATTTCCAAACACCTGAAGGTACCATGTTTATCTGTACAAACAATAGTACTCAAGTATAAACACCATGGGACCACGCAGCCATCACACCGCTCAGGAAGGAGACTCATTCTGTCTCCTAGAGATGTACGTAGTTAGGTGAAAAAAGTGCAAATCAATCCCAGAACAACAGCAAAGGACCTTGTGAAGATGCTGGAGGAAACAGGTAGACGAGTATCTATATCCACAGTAAAACAAGTCCTATATCGACATAACCTGAAAGGCTGCTCAGCAATGAAGAAGCCACTGCTCCAAAACCACCATAAAAACACAGACTACAGTTTGAAAGTGCACATGGGGACAAAGATTAGACCTCTGGTCCTAATGAAACAAGTATGGAACTGTTTAGCCATAATATCCATCATTATGTTTGGAGGAAAAAGTGTGAGTCTTGCAAGCCGAAGAACACCATCTCAATCGTGAAGTATGGGAGTGGCATGTTGTGGGGGTGCTTTGCTGCAGGAGGAACTGGTGCACTTCACAAAATAGATGGCATCATGAGGAAGGAAAATGATGTGGATATATTGAAGCAACATCTCTAGACATCAGCCAGGAAGTTAAAGCTCGGTCGCAAATGGGTCTTCCAAATGGACAATGACCCCAAGCATACCTCCAAAGTTGTGGAAAAATGGCTTAAGGACAACAAAGTCAAGGTATTGGAGTGGCCATCACAAAGCCCTGACCTCAATCTGAAAAAGTGTGAGCAGGCAAGGAGGCCTACAAACCAGACTCAGTTACACCAGTTCTGTCTGGAGGAATGGGCCAAAATTCCAGCAACTTATAGTGAGAAGCTTGTGGAAGGATACCCAAAACGTTTGACCCAGGTTAAACAATTTAAAGGCAATGCTACCAAATACTAACAAAGTGTATGTAAACTTCTGACCCACTGCGAATGTGATGAAAGTAAATAAATCATTCTCTCTACTATTATTCTGATATTTCACATTCTTAAAATAAAGTAGTGATCCTAACTGACCTAAGACATTTCTACGATTAAACGTCATGAATTGTGAAAAACTGAGTTTAAATGTATTTGGCTAAGGTGTATGTAAACTCCTGACTTCAACTGTATGTGGTTACAGACAAATGATACAGAACAGTAAAATCTATCACAGAAATGTTTAACTTCTCCGTCTTGCCTGCACTCGAGTCCAGTATCTCACACTCACCCAGCCTGGAGACGGATGACATAAACTCCTTTGTCTTCACTCTCATTGGTAGTCACTCGCGAATGTCGCTCGTCATTTGCATAAAGTTGAAATAGTCCCAACATGCCTTGTCGATCCCCATGGCGATCTCTATCGCCAACGGTCGCGACAGCTCGTGTCGCCTGAAGCCGCTGCGCTCTCATTGAAACTGAATGGGATTGTGTTGCTTTGTCGAGCGATGACGCTTGCGGTGTGAATGGGGCTTTAAAGTGTCAGACAGCGAGACTCTCGAAGACGACCCCCGTCCTGTATTGAAGCGCTCAAAATGCTCAAGCGTCCCATATTCGGGTGAGACATTCAGTACCTTATTGTGTTGTGGTGGCTTGCAGCTGGTGTGTGTTACTGCACTGTAGCGCTTCTCTTTGGGTGGGTAAAGCCAATGTCTGTATTATTGTAAAAGAAGTTTGCACTGCTTTGACTGCTCTGTGACATATACATGAAACATGGGTGCGTTCCATTCAGAAGTGATCATCCCTATACCCTATTCCCCTCATTGACTTTATCTTCCACTGTCAGAGGGCTGAAAGGTGTAATAAAACATCAATCTGAACTCATTTTAAGTCTTTTTTTTTATCATAAAAAAATGTCTTGTAACGATCCTATAGCGTGGCCATCATTATTGTTTTCCCTTTGAAGTGCCCTACGCAGTATACAGTGTGTCTTCTTGTTGCAACACCTGCTGAAACAACCCGTCGCGCACAACGACTTATGAAAAAACAGCAACATGCGATCTGACACTCCAGACTAAGACGCATTAACAAAAATCAGATTTTAATTGGATTCCAAACCACCTATGAATGTGGTTTGGATCAGGCAAGAAAAAACCAGATTGCATGTGTTTTTGTCCTGTTCAGACTACAAAAACTATATTTTTATAGCTTTTATAGCTTGTTGCTTTATTGCGTTGTGCCTTATTAACACATGATGTTAGTATCTGTTCAGGTTGAAGTCCAAAAACCTGTAAGAGAATTCACCATGGTACCCTCGGGATTTTCCTATGGGTTTAATAATGGCAGTTTTGGATTTATGAGCAAAATAAGGTCTGTGGTAAACTGATACATGGATGATTTGTTCTACAACATAAATTACACACCTCAAACGTGGATTCTGAAGTCGTAATGAAGCAACATACTTAAAAAAAAATTTTTTTAAATGGCAGCTTCATCATTCACGTTTAAAATATGAAAGGATGTCATTTATGTTGTAAAACAAAATGTCCAAGTATCTTAAAGTAATGTTTACCACAGACCTTATTTTACTTAGAAATCCAAAGCTGCCATTATAAAACCCATAGGAAATTCCAGAGGAAACCAGAGGCAAATTCTCACAAACTGACGTCATGGCTGAACAGCTCTATTGTAAGTCCCCATTTAGATAGCAAGGTAAATGTATGTGTGAATTGTCTGAGTGTGTATAAACTCACCATCATCCAGCACCAGGCCATCAGAGAGTGAGCTGTCCTCTGAGCCGATATTCGCTTCTGTGGAACAAAAGACACTAAGAACAAAAAACAAACTCTTCCCTTCGACATCATGCACAGACCAATACAGAAAACGTGAGTATGAACACATGACTGTG